>NW_009620323.1:82128-95838 GCF_000690535.1 Cariama cristata
AAAGAAATTCTATCTTCTATCCTGCCACATGCACTTTGAATATTGCATATTCTAGGACAGATGAAAGACATGGAAGGTAATTTGAGCAGGACTTACTTGTACCCTAGGCTTTCTGGTGTTCAGCAGTGGACAACAGAAAAATTATAATAGCATGTACATTCATGTTATCATGAAAGCTACTCTGGCCAGCAGTATGGACTGAAGTGGTCTATGCTGTCCCTTGAGAAAGCAAAAGTTGCCTCACTTTGCTGAGGCACAATATTTGCATCTCAGTAAGGATGTACATGGCATTTAGATGTAATTTTTGTACATTGAAATCTGAAACATTAAGCCATTTTTATTCTTGTTCTTTACTCCTTTTATTCTCTTATTATTGTGAAACCACTCAGCATTCACAAACTGTTTTTATAATAACACCTAGAGCCAGTTTTTCAGAGTGACACTGGTTTTGACTGGCTCTGTTGGTGGTGCTGCACCAAAGAACCACACACTTCCTTCGAATTCATTTGGACTCCTGAATGCTGGAGGAAAGCACAATGCTTGAAATCAGGTATGTATTGTTTCCAGCTGAGCCCTTTGGTATGAGGCTACCCCCAAAATCAGCACAATGTTGATCTAAAATTGCCTGGCTTCCCCTTCCTGGCCCCTCATGCACTCCATCCTTTTCATTCTTCTTTACAGCACAGTTTCCTTTAACTATTTAGAGACATAGGTTTTCAACTTCTATTCATACTTTCACATTCACTCACTTTTCATTCTGGTAACCTTGCCAAAAGCAGATTTTGTCAGGTGAAGTAATTTACATCACATTAGAGAGATTAACGTAGCTGATGTCAGTTGTACACAAGAGGCTCAAACAAGCACTAGTAGGCTTGTCTGACAAATGCAGGCTTAAATTCTTTACTTCAGCTGAGTACAGGAGCAAGAGGCTGCCAGCTACTCACAGAATGATGCAATGAGGCAATCAATTAAAATAAACACAGCTTAGGGCAGAATAAAGACACTGAAAGGTTAATATTGTTCTACTATCTGGTGCATAAATCAAACTCAGGTAAATTTCAGAGATGGAATTTTTTCTTTAAGGCGTATAAAAACTCCTTGTATAATTGACATGCTTTCAGTGGCAATGATGCAAAAGTTTGTGTTGCAGCAAACACAGTGTCTTGCACCTGACAATACAAACATTCTCTTGAACAGCATCTCAGAAGTCAACGTCACTGAGCAACAAAAAAGCAGTGAGGCTAAAAAACTCACCACTGCCTCCACTTATTTTCTTCTAGCCTGCTCCTAGACTTCAAAATATCAAAGAATAGAAGTATACTATATTTGACTTTAGTGTGACTATGTCTTTCAGCTAAAACCATGTGAATCAGGACATTTAATTTGAAAGCACCATTCCTAGATCGTGCCAGTATGTTCTGTCTGTTGATCTCATTTGAAAACATGAAGTGTCCTCAACTCTTCTGACATCAGTAATAAAAATTCACCATGTGGACAATAATATATGAAACCATATAAACACACCTCCCCATCACCCTCTTGATTTTACAGGAATTTCAACCTAATATCCATTTACAAATAAAGCTGGTGCATTTTACAACCCTGGCTGCAAAAACACACTGAATTTGCCATTTCACAAGGTTCTGAAATTAATCCAGATGAGACTCAGTAGTCAAATTGATTTTGCATTGTGATTTTATATTCATGCAATCTCCAAACTCAAGTCAAAGCCCAGGGTCCTTGAAACTCATTATACTGAAATCAAAGGTGGGGACAGGGGGTAAATCAGCATCACAGTAGAGTTTTGTACAGCTCTCTCCTTTGCAGATATTTTTTTATAGTCCCAAGGAAACAACAGGTTTCAATGATAGGTTGTACCCAGAATTCCTTTATCAAACATTAGAAAAAGTGAAAGAAATGGATAATATTTTCCTTCTTTTTTGCTCATGTTTATATATGATTCTTTCAGTTTAGACAATTGATATACAAGGAAGTCAGTCAAACTCTTCCCAGTTTCTAGATACTGCTGTAGAAAGCTTATGAGTTTAAGCTTTAGGAACTGAATTTAACAAAATACAGAAGATGACTGTCACCTGTGGGCAGCTGAGTACTGTTAGGTTCTTCTGTCAATTCCAATACTACCACGTGGTGACCAGGTGCAAAAATTGGCTGGCCCCACAGTGACAGCCAAAGCCTGAACCTTGGCAGGTGACTGTATCACTTTTTGGGAAATGGCCATTGCTGGCATTGTCCAGCTGGCACAGGAGACTCAATTGGCTGAGCACTCACCTGGGATCAGTACTTTCCTCTGGACAGGAATCTGATGCTTCTTCCATTCCTATCATTATAATCAGAGCTTCCTACTCAAGCACTGCATGAAGTTTTTGCCTGGAAATTAAGCTGTTCATTCTAATTGTTTCAGTATCCAAAGCACCCTTTTGACATAGTCTAGAGAGTCATCTTCATGTCATCAGCCACATTCCTGAGGAAAAAGCTGACAATACAAATAATGGAAGAGGGTACTTCTACTTTCTTAACTCTCATTTCTAAGGCAGGAATGACAAGTAGGGCACTTCGCTTTTAGATTTTTGGTAACTGGATGCCTCTGTAAACAAAAAAATTGAAAATCATATTTGGAACACATGGACTCACCTTGATGTGGCCCACTGAAGAATCTATTCAGAAAAGTCTTTCATAGAAGTCCTTCTTTGGCACAAAAAAGATGTTACTTTATTTCTTTAAATTTAATTTTTTTTTATTTTTAATCACTTTCTTGTCTTGACTTAGGTCTTACTAAACAGGTTCAACTTTGTTTAGAATTGTCCTCTATAGCTGTATCCACCATCACCCAAAGGGGGCTGTTATGACTCGATCAAGTCACAAAAAAAATATATTATGAACAAGTGTTTTTGTATTTTTATTACACTTCAGTTTTTATCTTCTATCTCATTTTCAGCCTTCCTTTTTATTTTATGAATTCTGAGCAGCTGGCGCAACTACTTAATTCTTTCCTATCCATCTATTCCGTAGGGATTGGTAGGGCAGATAAGCAATTAGATATGCTACTCATGAGTGGTTATTTCTTATTTGGAAGTGGTTTCTACCCACAATTTATTCCAAGCCATTTGTCATACACTTGTGCTCATGATTATGTAATTGCAGTATGATAATGCATTTTCTTTCTATAGAATAACAACATTTCTCAGCATTTGCTCCTAAATTATATTTACAACTATCCCTACAAGGGAATGGTACTTCAAATGAGAAAACCTACTATTCTTAAAGGATATCGTTAATTGCTATAATCATGATAATTACAGGAAACATGTATAAATGAAAAAAAATATGTGGGAGGTAAATATGTTGGCATATTTACAGCACTTATACATTAGGAATGGGTTAAAGCTCTGATTCATATCTTGTACATATTGGAATCCACCTCTTTGGCCAGATTTGCATTTTTGTAAAATACATCCAAACACCAACAGGATGAAGCATGCTTCAAACGGAAAGAAGAGCCATTTTAAGTAGCTCTGAATTCCTTTATTTTTCCTCCCTTACTGGCATGGCACCTTCTGAATTTTAATCTCTGAATACCACACAGTTGGTTCCTCTGGCAGCGGTTTAATCTGTTGGGAATTAAGGCCCTGATCCTTCAAAGAATTACATGCATTTGAATGGCCAGTCTGTGCCAAGAGCAGGATAAGGCGTTTTGCAAAGTTAAACCTTTGCAAGTCTTTTCAGACTTGGGTGTGAATCCTGATAGGAAATACCCAACATGTCCAGCAGTGCTGGCTTCAGTGATTTATTCTATTACTCTCTCGGCACAGAGTATCCTGCCAGCTTCTACCAACCTTCTGCCTTTATGACAGCTGCCTTCCACTCCACAGTGCCACAATCACCCCCCCTGTTCCAAGAGCAGTGGGCTACCTTTGCCTTGGAGTCTTGTTAAGGCTGATATAGAGAGGAGGAAGCAGACAGTGTAAATCAGCCCTCACTTTCCAAAAGTCAAGGGAGAGAGTTCAAGAACAGTCAGATTTCTATTCATCACACAGGCTCATCTTGCATGTCTGCTCCACTGCCAAGAACTAGGAGAGTACTGGTGTGTACGATGCCCATGGGGAGTAGACAGGTCTTCATTCCCAGGATCCTAGTTCTCCTTCCATAATATAGCACACAGCTGAGATGGAACAACTGATTATTTTAGTGAAAATTGAACTGTTTTGTAGAAGTGTCTCTGCTAAAAAATGCCCGCAACCTGAAGTGGCATCCCTGCCCACATACTGATAACTTAGGAACTCCTTTTATTCCTACAAGCAGAGCCTGAATCAGGTCAGAGACTTGTGTTGCTTTAGAAATCCAGCAGTTGTTGCTGCAGTTGAAACACAGTTAGGCAGCTTTCCTGTTCTTGCACCACAGGGAGGTATCTCTCATGCATGTTGCTCAGGACATTCTTTCTACAATGCTAACCTAACTATTTACCACATACATTAGTGCTGGTTTTATATGTTCAATTTTCTTTTTGATAGTGGAACAGAAGAGTCTCTGTAGTCCACAAAGATTGGCCTTATAATTAGGAATACATGCCTTAATACACAGTGAGGGGCACTTTTGCTGTATGATATGAATCCACCATATGCTGGGCATTGATTATTGTATCAAAACAGCACATAAGGATAGGAATTGATGAGAATAGCAATCAATTTTGAAAGGAAGCTTTGTGCAGATATTTTTGTTACTAAAAAATATACTGTAGTTTCGTTTTTTCTCTCCCCATCAATCTACCTAGCCAAGTCTTAGTGATTGCAATAGATTCTCCCATTCTACTCCAAAGAATCTTCTCTAGTTTAACCTTAGTTGGAACTACTCCTCCTTCCCCGAAGTTTTATTCTTTATTTCCTTTCTACACTTGGGTGATCTTCCTGTGCATTTGTATATTACAAAGAATTTCTCAAATATTTTCATATCAACTGTTTTTATTATATTTTTGCTGTTTTACTTTTTTTTTTTTTTTTAAAAGCAGATACTGCTGCAGCATAGGAAAGGCTCTATAAAGTCTATAAACCATAACTTAAATTTAGAATGAAAAGCTTTCCATTCTTTCAGCTGTATACTGCCCTTTTTTTTTGCCATATAACAAGTCCATCAATTAACTTTTTCATTTAGATGCTGGTCCCTGCTCTTGGGCACTTCCCACAAGAACAGCTCAGAGACGATACAGTCTAGTGATGCACACTAGACTATATAACAAATCTTGACTCATGGCTGAGGTTCACCAACTGCAGTTTTCTTCCTACACTTCGTCTTCCTGTACTTTTAGTGAGAATTTTTTTTGTGTGTTGTTTTGAGACTTTATTGTGCTTCATTTTCTCTCTCTTCCTCCTAAACCTGAACAGCCATAAAAGACTTGCTTCGAATTTCTATATGACATGGCAGAAAAAGATGCAAAAATACAAGCTGTGCATCTAGTACTTGGACCCCGAGTCCTCTCCTGCCCTTCACCTGTTCATCGAGATAACAAGCAGTATGGACATATATTCCCCTCTCAGTTAAAAAGGGCATATACTGCATTTCTAAGGATCCATCCCTTTCTCATTCTTTTCCTCAATAACACTGCAGAGTCAGGCTGTACCTTATTTGAATCTTATCTTGCACAACAGCCTGAGTGATTATTTAATCGTTTGCACCTGTTATTTGAGAGAACCTGTCTCATTCAGTTAATTAGACATATTTAGAATCTGATTTAAAGCTCCACAAAGTTAGTGAGACCTTTTGAAAGGATTTGTATCAGTTGTCTAACAAACAATTTCATATAATTTTTGTCCCTGTTTCCAAATGTGTTGAAAAATGATTGATTTTACATTCTGCTCAGACTTAAGTATTCTTAACATTTTGTGGTACACATGAAAATCCCTAATTTTACTCAGGGGTTGTTGGAATCATATTATTTTTCTCTGTTTACACGCATTTTTTAAAGGTTAATAATTAATTATATTGTGTTGCCCTTCAGATTTATACCAGACCCTGATTTGACAACGGATTAAATAGCAGTAGTTGACCTTTAGTTTGATGTACCAATTTGATGATTTCAGAAATTCTGGTACAACTTATTTTCATTTGAGATCAGAGACTCTCTGTTTCAGTATGCAAAGTCTATTTTGAGCTTACATCTTGACTGCCTTCTCCCCTGCCTCTCTACTGATATCTTTTGCTAAACAACAGACAACTCTCCACTTTTATGATCATTTATTTAAGGGGTAACGCTCTCAAGAAAGAGCCCAGGGCAAGGCATGTTTAAATTCTGATCTTTTAGAAGAGGGAATTAAACACTACCGGCTTGAGGGGAAATGTAACTACAGTGAGGCTGGTCTCAGAATCTCTCCATAAACTGAGGTTTATAATAGGCAGGTTTCTTAGCCATTTTATGGCAGAACAGAACAGAAGAGAGCAGAATTTTGACTGTAAAACAAACCATGCAAGAGAGAAGGGAAGGAATCCCAGGATTCTTAGAGAAAACCTCAGATCTAATTGAAAGATGCTAAAGGCAAAAAAGAGAAAACTGAAAGTACTTCATTTTCTCCAACTTTTGCTACTTAAAGCAAAGAGTAAATCAGCTTTTGAAACATTTACAAAGCCTATATGCCTAACATTTCCCATGTTGCATTCTAATGAAAAGTAGTACATAAGCACAGATTGCTCACAGAATTGGACCTTTAGCAAAAGGCTTATGATTCCTAATTTCATCACTGTTCAGGAAAATATTTAAGCACATACTTAAGCCCCATAGTACCTTTTAATTGGGCTCTAATTCAACTCTCTGATTAAGTGCTTTTCTGAGAGAAGAGTTCTTTGGGAGAAGCTAAGGTAAGCCAATGGTCTGGAAATTAGTATTCTGCCCATTAAACACCTTGAGCAAACCTTTGTTCTAGCAGTGAGCAGTGTTTTTTATGTTGGTTAGGAAACACATCATATATTAAATATTTTTAAGTCCAAATTGAGACACTGTTATGACAGGCTACCTCTGCCCTCCTAATATTCATAGAGTCCTCTCTGAAGCCTACATATATGTAAATAATTCATAGAAAATGTGTCAACAGACAGTAGAAGTAGATGACATTTTTATGACATAGCACAAATAGCATCTTACAGCAACATGTAAACATAGAAATGTTCAAAACCTTTGCTCTCTTCATGAGTGAAAGACATCTCTGAAATTTGTGTGATTTTTCTGCTCTTTAGTCCCAAGCCTGTGGCTGTGTGAGTGGAATCTAGGATGAGATTATTAGGTAACGCATTGATTTAGTGTAATGGTTGAATAGACCGCTGTAGAAACTGTGACATTTAATCTCTTTCTAGAAAATATTTAACAAATGCAGTAGATCAGTTTCCTGTGAACAGAAAACAAAGATTTATTTATTCTATGAAACTGCTAGGTAACACCTTTCAAAGCTGAATATCTTTGAAAACCTTGTGTGTAATGGGCCTACATAACTCCTTTAAGCTCCATACATGTTTAGACACTGCACATACTTTGAGATACAGTGAGAACAATTCTTTTCATATTTAATAAGCCTATCTAATCACGGATGGTAAAAGCATTTTTAACATTTTCCAAAATCCCCTTTAAAAAACTTAAAACTACACATTTTTGAAGTTGTTATTCTTCTACCTTCTATTACTGTCTGCTGTTTCCTTCCTGGCTCGTAAATGATGCACTAAAGCAACCTTAAACCCTTTAAGAGCTGTTCTTCACAACATAGGAAACTGGAAATTGAGATACAAGACTAGTGTCCAAAACTCATGACTCTCCTCTTTCTCAGGACAAGTGGCATCACAAAACAGTATTAAAAAGAAAGAAACTAGAAAGACTAAAGAAAAAGGAAATATGACCCATTCTAGATAGCAAATGGTATACCTCACAAATTTTAAAGCACTCCTAAAACAGTTTCCATGGGAACTGAAATTTGGCACAGTTATGAAAAACTGTTAGGAGGCAGCTTCTACCAAGCCAGATGGTTAATATGTAACAGGGGAATATAACAAGAAAGAAAGTAGGTTGTATAACCCCTTAAACCTTGATAATGGGTCCAAATGGACCTAATCACAGGGCATATCTCCAAGAAAATGTCATCACCACTATCAAGGGTGACAATATTATCAAAAGCAAGTGGAAACATTCCTGATTAGATGGAATATGAAAGGCTGCATACATCTTTCAGGAGTGTTGTTTTGGCTATAGGAAAAAATGAGAGAGTGGATGTGGTCACCAAATGCAGCAGTTATTCCCAGGTTGTTTCAGTTAAGTGGGAGAAAATATGTGAAATATTTGGCTCCAAAACACATGAATCTAGTAACTCCAAAGATGCTTTTGAATGCTTCCAGCCTGAAAAACTGAATTTTCTATTAAGATTTTTTTAGAGTGGTACATGGGCAGGGAAAGTTTCCAAGTGAGCACAAGCTCCACAAAGTACTACAGTGATCCCACTGACCAAATCAAAAACCTATTCCAAGTTGTACTGAATAGCTGCAACTAAGACATCACTTGTCATTAATCAGCTTATTAATTTTATTTCTCTACCTTGAATACCTCTTGACCTCCACAACCTTTGAGCACGTTATGATGGCTAATACATTTATTCTCCCCCATCTCATATAGGGAGGGAATGGCTGCTTCCCTCTTCTCCTACCAGGAGAACAAAGTTCCAAGGCGACAAGTTCCAGATTCTCACAGATAACATAGCTTGAGCACCTAACTCCCACTGAATTAAATACAAATGCTTAGATATCTTGGTGTATCTGAATCTATGAATTTACCAAAGAATAATAAGTAACTGGATTCATGACACAAATCTGAACCACAGTTCTTTACTATGCCATATATCTCTAACAACTAGTGCTTATTAGGCCATCTTTCCACTGGCTTTGATGAAAATGTATTGATAAGCATAATCACCTTGGTGACAGATGCCTCCCAGATGATGTTCTGTGGAGGCAAACACTTTCATCACAAAGGCATCATTCTGGAATTTCTTCCAGCCCATACCAGAGAGATCACTATTAGCGCTTCTACCTATTGCATATTAAAGCCAGAATCCTTTTGCTAATGACAACTGTTGCAATGCAATTTAAATTCTAGCAATTTAATGCTACAACAGAAAACATTATGACTACGATACTAGAGGAAGATTTCTTCCTGATTACAATAATAATCAGCTATGGAAGTTGTACTAAGATTTATTATGTGCCTAGTTTGTAGATAATAATTGTAAGACACAGAACCACACATGGTATCACGTGGTTCCCAAGCCTGTTGGGAAAATACTGATTCTCTGTTGCTCAGTCACACACACTTTTATGAATGGGAGGTAAGACACAAGCAACCCCAATGTTTGTTTCAGATCTGTTCTGTGTTTACATAAAGGACACAAAGTGACCCAACGATGTGCAGTCAGGTAACAATAAAAGGGTACTGAAAACATTTGAAAAAATCTGTAGACACATGATGGTATATTTAACATTGAAAGATTGTTGTGATCAGACTAACAGTGCAAATTTTTTTAGGCTGCTAGAACTTGCAAGATCTTCACTAAATCAAACATCTCTTTTGGAAGAGTCAACACAAAAATCCTTCCCAATGTTAAACTCGTCCCTGCTCTGCAGGGTGCTCATTCAGACAAAGTTCCAACATAGCACATATCTGTAAAACATTACATGGCTACTGAATAAGAATTATATCACATCCAGAATACTATCTTAAACCTAAACAGAACCTGAAAATTTCATTAAGCCCTTGTGCTGCCTTCATCCTTGCAGCATCTGAGGAAGCACCTTCACTACATGCAAGAGGATTTTACATACTTGTCCGAGTACTAGGATTGTAAAGGTTCCCTTTTGTGTCATGAAAGTTTTGTATCAATCATCACTGGTTCCTAATGAAAATTCAGTTCAAACCTTAGTCATAGTGAGGATACTACCACTCCATAACATGGTCTTTTATTTTGACTGACATTTCATTTTGGATTCAAACTAGCTGCTGTTTGTCATGTCAGATAATTACTTTTTCTTCAGCCACTTGAGCACAAGCATCTCAGGAAAAAAAAACAAAACAATAAAAGTCCAAAAACCTTCAACATCCCAGGTGGCCCAGAAAAATAACACAGGGCATGTGAACACAAGCTGTGTTATGTCACAAATGCCTTTATTTATTATGCATAAAGCAGTTTGGATCTTGTCAGATTAGACACAGTAAGACCTTGGTGAATTCAAATCTATGTGGGGCATATCAGAAACCAGGCAGGCAATTTTATATGCTGGTTTTATGATTATGATCCAGTACCAAAAAAAAAAAAAAAAAAGAAAAAGAAAAAAATAAAGTGTGGATCTTAATGATAGCCCTTCATAATATATTTCAATGTCTAATGCAAATTACTCCTCTGCTGTTTTAACTTCTGAGGACTGGACTCTTGGCTAAAGACATATTTACCATGCTTAGAAAATGGGCAGCTATCCTTAACCCTAAGTCAAAAAGTCACTTCAGCCAACTGGAAAAACTTTCCTTTTCTTTATGTTGCATGGCAGTCTAGCCTGGCTGCTTTGCCTTATTAGTTTGATAAATAATTACTGAAAATTTTGGCATTTTTTCATCTCAAGGAAATAGTAAAGGCCAGACACATGAAGAATGACCAGTGTGTCTGAAGTCAGGTGGTGCAACACCTCATGTTTTTAGGAATCTTCCTGGAAGAGCAAAATCCAGATCCGTAGTCTGTCATCAGGAACTGTGAAGCCTTCAACCAGGCAACACATATAGACACATTCTTTCTCCAAAATTTAAGGGCCTCATCTGGGGCTGCATGCAGGCATTGCTCTCTGCTTAGGATCCTGACTCCAAAATCCTCTCTTCAGAATAAGCATCTACCTAAAAATGTATGGTCTTTATTTGCTTGTTTTGTTTAAGAAGCAGAAGGATCGGTTTTCTTTCTTTTCAAGCAAAGATAGTAGCAGTAGCAATGCCTGTGCTCACCTTCCACACAACAGCTTTCTGGCTGAAGCACAGAATCAGGAAGCGGGAAACAAGGCCTCTTCTTTTCCTCCTCAGCTTGAAGGAAATTATATCTCCTCTCAAGTGCCAGAAAAATGCCCTAGTCATCACATTTGCACATGGATGCAGCAAGACAGCTTTGTCTGTCTGCAACAGCACATGGCTGCCATCTGTTTAAAAGAAATGCAGTCCCATGTGCCGTTCATTCCTACAGTGATGACCTTTTCTTGTCTGGGTTCAATGCCAGAACTCACACAAACTGTAAAAAGCAGGAGAGGAAGAGAAATGAACCACCACATTCTCCACTCTTTCTTTAGAAAAAAAAAAGAATTATGAGAGACAAAGTATGTGGAAAAAGTGTACACTGGATTTTCCCATGAGCTAGAAGTTAGTGAGCCATAATATCCCTCCAAATTTCGGTTTCACCAAGGATATATGGTGCTTTAGCTGTTTTACAAAACTACTAAAGTCTTAAATGACAGTTATAATGTGAGTGCAGAGCAAATTTTCAAAGTAACATTGTACCATTATTTGAGCTGAAACTAAATGTCTCAGTGCTAGCATCAATTTTGAAGTGGAAATCAGGTTCCTAAGTCTCATAAGCACTTTTTAAAGCTTTTCCCAATAGGGCCTATAGCGCCAGCTCAGAAGCCCTAACTGGTGATATAGTTTTAGGTGACACATGCTCCATTACAATCACTTTCAGAAAAAAAAATAAAATGTGGTGCAGCCCTTCAAGCTAACACAAGGAAATGTTTCGCTATCACTTTTTAAAGAATACTGTAAAAGCCATAACCTCAGCTAGTTTAAATTGGCAGAACCAAAGTCAATGGAGTTGTGCTGACTGACACCACCCAAGTACCTTGTCTTGGATATTTAAATTTAGTGATAGTGGTTAGACAGATAAAAAGAAAAATAATACATCACAAAAAGATGTATTTTCAAAACACAACAAATTAATATTAGTAATATAATTTATTGTTGTGTATGTCCTGCACATTACAGATATACACCAGGTCAGGTGCATTCATTGTACAGAGCTACATGTGTGGAAAAACCTAAAGACATGTTTGGGAATGATTTTTTTTTTTAACCCATCATTAGATTTTGAAGAACTGACATTTTATTTTCTTGCACTCTTTCACAGCAGAGTCATTTACAAATGTCACGAAGTTAACAGACCATATTACTGTAGCTTTTTGATAACAAAACTACAGCATACTAGGAAATACCCAATAGCAGACTAGCTGTTAGGGTTGGTGATTATACTACTGCTAATAATTTTTTTTCTACATATTAATTAAGAAAGATTTTCAAAGAGTTTCTACTTATTGAAATGTGTTATTGAACACAACATCCTGTGCTGTTTGCTGCCTTCAAATATGCCCACCCAGACAAGAATAAATTGCTTTCAGATAAACACTAGAGAAACTTTTAAAGAGCCCCTGATGCTTTTTGGGGAAGATTATACTGGCAGCTGCAGACGTGTCAAAAAAAAAGCACTCCTAGTTGAATACTCAGTTCTTGTATTAACCTCCTTACCTCCTCTTTTGGTGAGGGGTATTCACAAAACTCACCCCTTTATGTCAAATCCCAGCACAGATGCCTGGGATTGCAGATTGCTTCTTGCCTGTGCATGCATTCAAAAGACTCAGAGATTCTCAGATACTGCATAATGTGGAGGGGGAGGAAGGAAGCAAGGAGGGAGGGAAGGAGAGAAGGAAGAAGGGAAGGAGAGAAGGCAGGAGGGAAGGAAGGAAAGAAAGCACTAGGTAAAAACTCTGTATTTTGTAAGATTTAAGCAATTTAAATTGATTACACACCAGGTAGTGATGTCTGCAAAATTCACAATTCCAAACAAACATGGCTATAGTAGTTTGTAGTAAATCCATTTGGGAAATAAGTAATCAACTACTTGCCTTTATAAAGTTAGCATAATGGGGACTACAATAAGTAAATATTCTGGAAAACTAAATCTAGATACTAAAGAGCTCATCTTCAGGCCTACGTCTTTATATTCAGTAATACACTTTCTTTAGTTAAAACCTCCAGTGGCTTGCAAGCTTTCTGTAATATATTTCTATCCCAACAACAGTACTTGGAATTTAATTTGCATTTATTAATAATTTATTTTTCCCAAGCTGTATCTGTAAAATTTTAGACTGGAGAAAGGAACAAAGGCACAGAACAGTTGGCTAATGAAAGAAAAAACCTGGTCCATTCTGGGAGTGTGAGAGGGCACAAAAAAGCTGCCCTGCTCCTTCTGCCCCTCAGGCAAGGCTGCCAGCACAGCCCAATGCGACAGACATGCTATGAGCTTGACCGCAGCTCAGGGAGTGGTACCCAGCTGAGAGACAGCAGCCTGCCATTCCTTAGAGAATAACAAATAGTGAACTGATAAATGTATCTACGCTGCCTTCTAAAAAACAGGGAAGATGAATGCTATAAGAAGGGGTTTGTTATTGTTGGTTTTATTATTTTTAATACCACAGTCTTCCAATCAGCCTACATTATCTCAGCAGGATCATTGAGACACCTGGTATCACTAGTCATTCTCATATGCTAGCTAAAAAGAATCAGATTCAAAATGGCACACACACAAAAACAAAACCAGAAAGCCAGTCAGGAACATAACTCCAGCATGGGTGGTAGTGAATGGAGCTAAATCCAGT
>NW_009620324.1:0-21316 GCF_000690535.1 Cariama cristata
AGGAAAAAACACTTTTGGGGCTTAAATTTATCCTCTGCGGGGACTCCTGGAGGAGATTATTCACCCTCCTCTTCAGCAATCTCATGGCTTTCCCTGGTTTTTGCTTTTAATTATCGATGGGAGAGTGGCGTGTCCTCTCCCCATGAATTTCCAAAGTGGTCTTTGGTCCTTAATTCAGCATTTCCCAAAAAGAGACATATTCTGCTCTTCTACTTGGTTTCAGCTCACCAAAATGGATATGTAAAAAAACCCCAAACCCCAGGGATTAGCAGTTCCACTTTTGGGTTTAGCAGTTCCACTTTTGGGTTTAGCAGTTCCACTTTTGGGTTTAGCAGTTCCACTTGCAGTGATCTCACCGAGGTTATTCAAGCCCCAGGATTGCAGGGATGGGAGCTAGGGGATGGGAATGACTCTGAAGACATGGGGCAATGGTGCTTGTCTGCAGCCACCACTGAACCTCAGCCTCCTGCCACCACATCATGATCCCCAAATTTTGAGTCATTGCTCGCATCACTCCACATTTTGGGTCATTTCTACGATCCTTTACGACACCTCAAACTTTTCCACCCTCCCTGTGTTCTTTGTGCCCTTCAGGTTCTTCTGCGCAGTTGTCACACTGCTCCTTAAGCAGTGGCTCGGCCAAGAGATATATATTTAGTCATTTTAATCTTTCCTCATAAATCAGTCTCCTGCTCCTCCTAACATGCAATCCTGCACCACCGCTGAAATCCCCTGATTGCTGGGGAAGATTTAGTACCATTTTCTGCTGCTGCAGGGCGAACAGCACAGAATGTTTGATCTCTCTAAGGGTAGCAGGAAGCGTTAGCATTTAATCCTTTGAAGCTTTTGCTGTTTCCTAAGCCTGCCTAATCATTTTTGTTTTAGGTTTAAAGAGCCTTTTGGTTGGAGATGAGGAGAGCATGACCAAGCCATTAAGAGAGCAGTGGCAGCTGCGCCAAGGAAGGAGGAAGAGGCTGGTAATCCTGGGCAGAGCAGGCCAGGAGCGTGTGGAGCTTCACCAGCAAGCAAGACTGGAGGGAGCAGGACTTGGGTGGTGAAGAGGAGGCACAGCCTTCTCCTTGGGACGTGGGCACTGTTCCTCTCGCTGCCGTAGGTCCCCACGTAGCCCCCGATGTTTCTCTTGCAGTGACGATGCAAGCTTGGGCAACACAGTGGAGCGAACTGGGGAGCCCAGCAACAGAATAAACCCTGTGTTATTTGTAACTCAGATCAGTGTTGTTACATCTGCATGGCCAAGGGAGGAAGGGGAAGGCTTCTTCTGCCAGCTCCACCACAGAAAAAACCGTTCATGAAACGCTGCCACTGCTCTTTGCTTTCTACCTCCCCATCCATCAATGGACCAGCGCTTGGGCTGTGGGGAGGAGATGGGAGGAACTGAATTAACAGACCATTGAAATAATGTCTGGGAGCAGAGACAGGTATGAATGAGTTAAGCACTCAAGCACTTTAAGCAGATGTGCTTTAAAACTTCCCAGACTCATTAGGTTGGGCAGCGAGGTGTGGAGAGCTGTTGCTTACCTCAAATAACACAGCAAGTACCTTTAGATTACAAAATGTAACAGGACAAGATAGCTTTGAAACAGGATAAATGTACTTGGGTGTCTGGGAAATGAGCAAGAGCAAGGGGTGAGATGAGATGACAAAGCCTGCAGACACCGAGATGGAGAAGGAGACCTGATGGGGTGGCTGGCAGAGCCAAAATGATACCATTCAGACGAGAATGGTCTCATTTTACATCTGAACCATTTCCAGTGTCATCAGTGACCGTATAAAGATGACAAATGGATGAATTATTTGATAGGAAAAAGAATGAAAGACAAAGGGTGAAATAATTCAGGGCATCTGCTGGGAACTAATCCTCCTCAAAGGAGAACAAAACCAACAACTCCTGGCTCTACACGGCTGGTTCTTGAGATTACAGACTGCAGCACTCAGGAAGAATTTTAAATATCCAGACACCTGCTGTGTGGCCCACCCAGGCACACTTGTATCAAAGGAAATCCTTGTGACAGAGAAATAACAAGGAAGATTTCCACCAACAACATTCACCCAGCAGGAAAAACTATCCTAGATTTCCCCTTTCCAGCAGGGAGAGAGTCCAACTGAAAATAAGAAAAATAGTGACAAATTGGTAGCAGGGATAAAAAACTTGGAGCGACCTTTTTTGCAGTAGAGGGAATGGGTTTGCTGTATGTCGGAGTACACGCAGTAACTCCACATTCCAGGGCAGCACACTGTGAGAGAAGAGAAGCCCTGTCCTTGTTTAAATTGATGGCCCCATCCCCATAGCCCTGAAACCCTGGGCCGTTTTAAATTCAAAGCGATCATGGTGTAATGGAAGGCTGCATTAAAATCTGAGCTCTGTGCACAAATGGAGAAAGCACCTGGAAACAAACACACACCCCCCGCCTCCCCCCCGAGGAAGCAAGTCCCGACCAGACTGAGGCCAAAAAACATTAATCCTCTGGAAAACAGTAAGAAACACCGAGTATCCAAGTCTGGTTTTACATGGGGCTTTTCGAAGGGGACAAGAAAACCAGAGGTGCGTTTACTGCAGAAGAGGGGCTTGCATCCTGCTCCAGGGATGCACTGTGACAAAGCTTCACAGCCATGGAAAACAGACAGTTCACCCCGCAAAAAGAATGGCCAGCAAAGGCTGCGGAGTGAAATGAAGTTTGATTGAGACATTTCAAAGTAGACCACTTAGTTGAAGAGCAAGAGCCAATGCCTACCCAATTCCCACGGGCGTGCATTCCTAACTCCCCCTTGGCCTCTCCTATTCAGTAGGAAGCAATCCAATCTGGTGGGTCACTTACAGTCCTGACACTCGCTGGCTCTCACTAAACAAAAGCATTTACAATGCAGGGGAGTTTTATTGAGAGGATTCCTAACTACAGCACGGTACCTGTTTGAGGCTCCACAGGGAATGAAGCCAAAGACCCAAACGTGATCAGAAGTAAGCGCCGAAACTTTGAAACTGCTAGCACTGGGAGCCAGCGCTCGACGCATCGCATCTGAAACAATCAGATAAATAGATCAGATCAAAAGGTATGTGGAAAAATACTACGACTGCCAGGCTTTTGAATTCAATAACCAATTCTGCTGAAAGCCTTCCAAGGAAATTTAGTAATGTCGTAAAAATAAAGTGTGCATTACAAAAAGATGCATTTGTTTTCTGCATAGTTTTGTCTTACCTCCTTGTATGGCCAGGTGACAAAAGCTGGCCATTCTACAAGTGATAGTTATTAGTTTTCATCTCTACCATTAATGCAACTTTCTTTTGTCAGAACTTCATTTACAGGAAATTCCTTCTGACATAAAACAGGGCCACACGTTCTCATGGTGAAAATTAACATGATAATCACGGCTTCTGAATTTGAATGTAACAGAGGAAACGGGAAGTAACGTAGGCTGATCTGATCGCATTTCCTGGTAAGGTGACTCAAAAGCAGAAAAAACCCACCATAAATCAACAACAGAATTCCCACTGGTGTCCCACATGCCTGAGACCGAAAGGCAGGAAAGCAGCTCAAAGACACAAATCTTCCCAGATCCTTCCCATTAAGACATTTAAAACCAAAGCTCTAGTTCAACATAACACCCCATTTATTTATCTACTCAAAGTATGAAAACAAAGGGGTTCCCACCTGGACGAACAGAAGTCCCGCCACCCCCACCTAGCAGGGAGTCTACAGGGTGGGTGCAAGATGAGAGGTGAAATCCCAGAGCCCGCTTCCGCACACAGGGCTCGCGGAGCTGAAGGCTCTGCTTGAGCAAGAGCCTCCAGCCAAGGCTCGAGGTGTGCAGAGGAGCAAGGAAGGAGCAGGGCCACTTCAAGACACCAGCGAGGCAAACATTCCTGTTACCTGCATTGCCGTAGGACAGAAAAATCCCAGTCGTGGATCAGGGCCAGGCCTTAGAAAAAGCTGATCCTTGGAACAAATCTTTACTCCTGCTAAACACAGGCATGCTTAACTTGATGCCTGTCGTGAATCCAGTGGCCTGAGGGATTTAACTGTGGATATCTGCAAGCACAGGCAGAAGTACGTGCAGAATTGTGGGCTACGAAAGTGGAAATTTCCAAGCACGGCTGTTTGCAACAAAAAGCTTTCGTTGTGACTGGTGCTGAGCTCCATACAAGTGTCTTGGTAAGCAAACTTATCAATAAGCTTTACATCCTCAGACATACTGGGCAACTAAAAACACTCCCTATTTGTCATGCAGCCACTGAACTGCAGGAAAGCAGCAGCTCTCCTCTAGAAGCGTATGTGACTTTACAAATACCATTTTTGCTCACTTGTGTGGGAAAAGAAAACAAGAGCATAGTTTTAATGTAACACCAAGGATCTATTTCTAAAGGGAACTAGAACCATGCTATTTATTTGGGGGGTTTAAATTTTGCCAGGCAAAGTGTTTTGAGTTACTCCAAGAGCAGGCCATTTTTATTTATGGAATTCCCTTAATCCATTATAAAAATCCTCTGAGCTAAACCAGCTTCCCGGTATCCAAATCTCTCAGATAACACAACTCACTCCCAAGATGCTTATTTACCAATCACCATTCCCCTAGGCCAAGCTTACCAGCCAGTATCTTTATCCCCAGGATAATGCTAAGTCCCCATCCGACAACCTTATTTCTCTTGGGGAATTACAAAGGGATGAATTTAGAAACACATTTTTTTTGTTTTCACAACTTGCTCAAAGCAACTTTATCTTCCCAAGTTGCTGAATGAACCAATTATCAAGAGAACGTCACAAAAATGAACAAAAATGTTCCATCACCAAGGGCCACGCAGCTTTGCAGTGACCAGAGGAAAGGCTGCTGGGAGAAAGGATGCTGATCCCAGATCCAGCCCTTGTTGCAAGAACTCTTGAGCAGGTACTCACGGCTGCCAGGGTCAGAACAGGAGTGGGGTATGAACGCCTCTGCAGTCGTCCTGCTTACAGTCACAGAGGACACGCAGGCTAAACTGCTAGTTCAGCGGCTGGATGCATGGAAGAATCTGGCTTCAATTTTTTTCTTTCTTTTTCTTCTGTTATTTCATTCCAGAAACAATGTATAGCAAAGAGCAAACTTGGCTGGGGATGATTATTTATTTTTTTGCTAGAAAAATAAGAAATTTAGTAGAACTCCTGCTAACTCATATCAGATGGTGAACAAGCAATTTAAGAGAGCTGGTGCAGATGGGAATTGCTGTCCATACACTGACTAGATTACTCAGGAAATCAACATCTATTGTGAAATACTCTTCAAATCAACCAGTATTGTCACCTAGTTATTCCAAGCATGATGTAACAGGTCTTTGACAGATGGCTTTAAAGAGGATCAACCCAAACATGCTTTTTATTTTACAAGACTTTTATTCGGTTTCACAGATTTGACTATTACAGCAGTGAAATTATTACAAGTGACTCATAACATCTAGTTCCAAATAAAAGTAAAAAACACAAAAATGATAAAGGAAAGTTAAATGAGATGTGATGTGTGGTAAATGTGTTTTAAGAGCACAGAAAAAGTACATAAAAATACATTAGGATCAAGAATTTTGCAGACAGGTTTTGATTTAGTTACAGTTTTGACACCACAGAATCACAGAATGGTTCAGGCTGGCAGGGACCTCTGGGGATCATCTGGTCCAAGCCCCCTGCTCAAGCAGGGCCACCCAGCGCCAGTTGCCCAGGACTGTGTCCAGGTGGCTTTTGAGTATTTCCAAGGATGGAGACTCCACAGCCTCCCTGGGCAGCCTGTGCCAGTGCTCGGTCACCCTCAGAGTAAAAAAGTGTTTTCTCATGTTCAGAGGGACCCTCCAGTGTTTCAGTTTGTGCCCATTGCCTCTGGTCCTGGCAGTGGGCACCACTGGAAAGAACCTGGCTCTGTTCTCTTTGCTCCCTCCCTTCAGGTATTTATATACATTAATAAGATGCCCCCTGAGCCGTCTCTTCTCCAGGCTAAACAGTCCCAGCTCTCTCAGCCTTTCCTCATAGAAGAGATGTTCCAGTCCCTTAACAATCTTCATGGCCTTTCGTTGGACTCTCTCCAGTATGTTCCTGTCTCTCTTGTACTGGGGAGCCCAGAACTGGACACAGCACTCCAGGTGTGGCCTCACCAGTTCTGAGTAGAGGATAAGGATCACCTCCCTCACCCTGCTAGCCATACTTTGTCTAATACAGGCCAGGATACCATCAGCCGCCTTTGCAGCAAGGACCCATTGCTGGCTCATGGTCAATTTGGTATCCACAGGACCCGCAGGTCCTCTTTTGCCAAGCTGCTTTCCAGCCAGGTGCCCCAGGATTTACTGGTGCAGGGGGTTGTTCCTTCCCAGGTGCAGGACTTTGCACTTCTGCTCGTTGAACTTCATTAGGTTCTTACCAGCCCACTTCTCCAGCCTGTCGAGGTCCCTCTGGACCACAGCAAGACCCTCTGGTCTATCAGCCAGCCCTCCTAGTTTTGTGTCATCAGCAAACTTGCTGAAGGTATACTCTGCCCCATCATCCAGATCATTAATGAAGACGTTAAACAAGACCAGACCCAATATTGACCCCAGGGGTACTCCGCTAGTTACTGGCCTCTAACTAGACTTCATGCCACTAATCACCACCTCTATGCCCAACCATTCAGCCAGTTTTCAGTCCACCTCCCTATCTGCTCATCCACCCCATACACCAACAGCTTGTCTATGATGCTGTCGAAGGAGATCATCAAAGGCCTTCCTGAAGTCCAGGTAGACAGTATCTGCTACTCTCCCCTCATTTACCAGGCAAGACATTTCATCGTCGAAGTTTAACAAGTTGGTCAAGCATGACTTCCCCTTGGTGAAGCCACGCTGGCTACTCCTGAAGAATTTTTTGTCGTTTGAGTGCCTGGAAATGGTTTCCAGGGTTAGCTGCTCCATCACCTTCCCGTTGAGGGAGGTGAGGCTGACAAGCCTATAGTTTCCTGGGTCCTCCTTCTTGCCGCTCCTGAAGACAGGAGTGACGTTTGCTTTACTCCAGTCTTTGGGCACTTCTCCCAGTCACCATGATTGCTCAAAGATTATCGAGAGTGGCCTTGGAATGACATCTGCCAGCTCCCTCAGCACTTGTGGGTGCATCCCTTCAAGGCCCATGGACTTATGTATGTCCAGTTTGCTTAAGTATTCCCAGACCTGATCCTCTTCCACCAAGGGTACATCTTCCGTGCTCCAGCCTTTCCCCCTGGTCTGTGGAACCTGGGATTCCCGAAGGCCAGTTTTGCTAGTAAAGACTGAGGCAAAGGCGACATTTGGTATTTCAGCCTTTTCCATGTCTTGTGTAACCAGGTCCCTTGTCTTGAGCAGTGGGCCCACATTTTCCCAGTCTTCCTTTTGTCACCTGTGTTCTTATAGAAGCCCTTCTTGTTGTCTTTGACATTCCTGGCTGAATTAAACTCCATTTGGGCTTTAGCTTTCCTAACATCAGCCCTGGATGCTCAGACAATGTTTCTGTAGTCCTCCCAGGTTACCCATCCTTGCTTCCACCCTCTGTATGCTTCCTTTTTGTGTTTGAGTTTGGCTAGGAGTTCTCTGTTCATCCACACAGGCCTCCTGGCGTGTTTGCCTGTCTTCCTGCTCACTGGAAAGTAACTCTCTTGAGCTTAGAGGACACGATTCTTGAATATTAACTGGCTTTCTCAGGCTGCTCTTCCCTCCAGGGTCTTATCCCACAGGACTCTTCCAAGCAGATCTTTGAAGAGGCCAAAGTCTGCTCTCCTGAAGTCCAGGGTTGTGAGCTTGCTTTTCACCCTCCTTCCTGCCCTCAGGACCTTGCATCTCACGGTCACTGCAGCCAAAGCTGCCTTTGATCTTCACATCCCCAATGAGCCCCTGCTTGCTGGTGAGTATAAGGTCTGGTAGAACACCTCTCTTTGTTGGCTCCTCTGCCACTTGGAGGAGGAAGTTATCATCGATCCATTCAAAGAACCTCTTGGATTGCTTATGCCCTGCTGTGTTGTCCCCTCCAGCAGATACCAGAGTGGCTGAAGTGCCCCACAAGGACCAGGGCCTACAAAGTCAAACCTGAGGCTGCTCCCATCTGTCTGTAGAGAGCCCAATCCTCTTGTTCTTCCTGGTCAGGTGGCCTATAGCAGACACTCACTACAATGTCACCTTTACCTGTCCTCTCTTTAATCCTGACCCATAAGCTCTCAGTCAGCTCTTCATCCATCCCCAGGCAGAGCTCCATGCACTCTGCCTGCTCTCTCACCTAAAGGGCAACTCCCCTTCCTCGTTCTCCCCTCCTGTCCTTCCTAAAGAGCCTAGAAAGCCTACCACCTAGAAAGCACAGTATATTGAGAACTGTTAGAAAGGTGATAAATCCAAGAGTATATAAAAGGCAAAAATGAAACAGAAAAACAAAAGAAGGATGTGTGTGTGTGAAGTCTATTTTATGGCAAACTTCCAGTCCTTTGGCCACTATAAAGCAAAGTCAGTGGATTTCATATAAATTCTCTGTATAAAGGAATGTCTATGAACTGTGTACAATATGGCCCAGAATAAACATCTCATTATCAGGCTGATAGAGCTCCTCACAGAGGAAAAGAAGGTGCTTAGGTCACGGTTTCATCTTCCCAATATAATACTGTCCGGAATTGGACTAGTGCCCCGAAATACCATTTTAGGAACGACACGAATTCCTTTAATGGAAAGGAAATGCAGTAACCCGCCGATGCTGCAGAAGCAGGGCGCTGGGCAACAGCCTCACTACTGCACACTTGCTTTAAAGTTCGTGTGGTTGACTGGCAGGGGGTGAGCCTCTGTGTTGAACACCCAGTCGTCCAGGGACAGCACGTCATCTTCACAGAACAGAAGATAGAGGTACCTGGAGCCATAAGGCAAGGGTGGGTGGGAAGAAGATGGACACAAAGAGAGATTAAAGGAAACTCAAGTGGGACTCCAAGCATGCACAAGCAAGCGCTGTCAGCAGGACTGTGATGGGGGCTGCCATTGGCCTCAGCTGCCACGGTTTATGGTGACACATTTCCCAACTCCCTGCCTCACTCTCCTGCTGGTAGCTACCACCCCTGGTGCAAAGGTGGCAAAACAGGATGGGCATCTGTGCTTAGCCACCCCACAAACATTAGCTCACGCTACCAGCAAAGGATCTGCACCAAAGGGCAGCAAATTTCGGCCATAGCCATGCCTCCTCTGTATGCAGGACATTAACCTGGCAGAGGTGACATCTGTCTCTTAAACCATTGGAGCTAAATTCAAGGGAGGTCAGCAGTCAGAGCCTCCCACTTAGGGCAGCTCTAAATCACAGGAAGAGTCCTTTAAATCCAGCACATGAGCAGAAACCTCGCGAGTGCCAATGACAGCAGTGGTTCTACGGGAGGAAACTACGAAACCTTTGCAGCAGCCATAGCCTTGCCCAGTTTTCCCCACAGAGAATAAGACTTCCCCCTTATTATTAGAGACTTATTAGACAGACAAGAGTGTTGATGCTGCAGGAATGATGCTACTTTGAAAGGCCTCTGTGATACTAGACTTACTTCAGAGTCTCTGCGAGGAAAAAACTCTGTTGCATGTTGTCGTGGGTTGGGGCTGTGGTGTAAACATCTCGGATGCCAGAAAAACCAGCTTCTACTCTACAATGTTTTTCTAGGGCCTGAGAAAGGAAAAAAAAATCTCAGTGACACACAATAGCATGGAGTAACTCATTAATCATCACCAGTTGCATTACAAGTCAGCTTTACAAATCAAATTCCAGGTTTATAGTAGCCTCTGTCTCTCACTGAAGAGCGTGGTGATTACTCCAGACTCTGGGAATAAAGCTAGTTCTAATGAAATAGCAAGAGAAAAATAAACCGCCTAAGTTAGTTGATTGATTGACCTTGACGTTACACAAATAGCAAAAACAGATCTCAGGTGGCAACTCCAGCTGTTGGCGGAGCCTCTTTTCCATGGCAGTAGACAAATGACAGTTCTGCCACTGAAACGCAGCCCCTGCTAGGATGTGCGGCAGCAGCCAACGGGCTATTGCATGAGCTAGAAAGAGGTGAGGGACTTTCTGGCTGGGAGGTCTTTGTGGGAAGAAGACAAGACAAGACAAAGGGCAAAGGCAGGTTTGCTGATTTTCCCTGGCCAACTACCAACCAGTGGTTCTGAGCAGTCCCGATATTTCAAATAGAAAGCTGACTCCTTTTTGCAGAGGGCTGTTACATTAATAGCAAGTTTCACTGTCTGCAGCACTCCTCTCCATAAACCTTCTCTGTTTTGATTGACTGATTGATTTTAGTGTAGCTCAAAAGGGAGATGAATACATTCACAATGATCAACAGAGATGCCACAGTAAATTGAGCTATTTTGTGTATTCCTGCCCCATTGCTGATGTGTCTTAGTATCTAACAGAATTGAAATAATTTCTGCTCTTTTTATTGACCAAAGGAAAGATTTTTGTAAGAATCCAGCAGCCTGTAAGAGTTATGAGTGCGAATTTTCCAACCATACCTTCACAACCTCCCAGCCCCAGTGCCTGTACTTGGGATCATGTGTCAGCCGCCACATGTACATATAGCTTTCTACGACTTCTGGACGTAGGATGTAGTAGCGCTCGCTGAGTCTGGTTGCCATGGCTTCAGTTCCAGCATCAAAGCGAAAGGCTTCAGGGCCAAGTTTGGTATCTACACAAAATCACACATATGCAATGATCAGTTTGAGGAGAAAGCAAGTAAACAAACTGTCTGGGTGCTTTTACGCTGCTCAGGCTGCCAACATTTCATTAAGGCTTGCGTGAGGTGAGAGGAGCAGAGCAGTCATGCTTGTGTATCAGATCAACCTCACAGCTGATGTCAAAATAGGGGCAACTCCACAGAGTGCATGAGCTGTGGCCACTGCTACTCTGGGTGTTGCTCATTCTGTGGTATGTCTGGGTACTATCTACGTGAGGATAAAGTGCTTCTGAGGGTGGATACAACTGACAAAACACAGATTTGGACCAGATTTGAGGGTGGAGAGGGCAGGTACAAATCTCTCCCATGTCCCAGCACTTTTGCTGGGCTGGTATTTGCTCCAAGGAATTGCACTGCCCCTGATCCTGAGAGCAGAGTTTGTCATTGAAGACAAACTCAGAACCCAGATGAGAAAGAACAGAGGCAGATCCTGTCATAAAGCCTCAGAGAGAAAACACCTTCAAAGGAAAATCTAGCCATGCAGCTGACTCTGCCATCACAGAGATATTGATACACCCCTCTCAGGCAAGGGGTTTGTTTCACAATTATCGGTCCACCAGACTGAGCCGTTTTGCCTGCACTGTGGCAGGGAGGCTGTAAGAAGTGGTACCTGGGACCTGCAATCATTTCTTCTGCCTTTCCTTCTGGTCCACTAGCAGCCTCTTTGGAAAGAAGACATCGGGAGGATGGGGAAGGCTTAATTGATTCCACTGGTATTTTATAAATAAAACATTAAGAGTACCTTGGTCTTTTTGAGTGTCTCTTACATGAGAATCTCAATCTCTTGCAAGCATTAGCTAGCATTCAGATCCCTACTTTCAACACCAACCCTCTCCCTATTCGAAAAACAGGGAAACTGAGCACAGAGGTTCCTTATGATCTTGCCACAAGGTTTCTCTTGCTGCACCCACGTCCCTACCACAAGGCTGTGTTTCAGGGAGTCATTTCTCTAAATATTTTGCACACCTTCCCAGGCCCCTCCTGTCTGCATCGGGATCTAACAGTGTTTGCCAGTTGGACTATTTGCTGAGAGCCATGGTGATATGCACAGACATTCTCTGCAAAACAATGAGCTTGCTGAAATGACAGCACTGTAACCAGTGTGGGCAGGCTTGCTACTGTCCTTTCTACGCTGATGGATATTGCTGAAGGTGAAAATTGGCTCCAGGCACTCACAACCAGAGAGTTATTAGTTCAGGTGGCTTGTTTTAGTTCTGTAAGTGCTGGGGGGAAAAAAAAGAGTTATTTGCAAACATCATTTCAGGTTAGCTTGAAGTTTATTGGGTAAACATGCTGGACACTGGCTGTCAACATGGGCTTGCTGATGTGGCAAAGGTGTGAAACAATCTTTGGGAACAGTTAGTGCAGACAGACCTGTGCTTGACAAGGTCCCGGAAAGCAGATTGCTGCTTCGCTGCCTGCAGTCTCAGAAGAGCTACAGAGATGCCTACAAAGAAAGGAGCGGTGTCCAAAGCAAGCCTATCTTGCTGAAAGCCCTGCAGGCAGATAACTAACCCAGTCTCTCATTTATCACCAGTCACTGCTCTCCCAAAGCACTGACTGATAAGCACACTGGGTGGTGAAACAAATTTTACTGGAATTGTGACATAGAAAGACTTAGCCAGCCTCTGCTTAGACAACACGAGCCTTAGGAGAGGCTGAGTAACTTCATTTTTTTGGTTCCTACCAGCAGCTGCAGGCATCCAACACTCTCCTGTTAGGCTTCTCAGCTGCTCAGCTCCACATAGTGGGACACCCTTCAATTAATCTCTGTTAATCTCCCTTTCTTGTCTGCAAAGGGATGTGAAAGGACTGACTCAAACTATAGTCTTGTTGGGAGAAGGCTAGTTCTGTGACTGGGAGGCAGGACTAACATTCAGCTCTGAGTTCATTTCCCAACCCTGCCACAAGAGCTCACATCTGCCTGTCCCTCTGCTCCAGCTGTCTGCTATGTAAAACATATTGCTTTCTCTTCTAGATAAACCAGAAAAGACAAGTAAAAATCATACACAGGGATGCAGATGCTGCTGAAGCACAAAATACCCTACTGCAGACCTCTGCCACACAAAAGCTGAGACTCCTAAAGCTGGAGGCTATCCCCTACTAGCATTTTCTAGGCAGCCCACAGATTTACCTGAGCGTGCATAAGACTCGTGACACGTGTTTGTTATCTCTGCAGCGAGATCCATGTAATGTTGCTTCCTCTCTTCTCGAGCATGTTCAGCTCCAAGTGCTATCATGCCCCCAGAGAAGCAAGCCAAGTGGCCCATTTTGTGATCCAAGATGCCACCCCTCCATTCAGCAATGTAGGTCAATCCTCCAGCAGACTTTTTGACCAAATGCTTTTCTATTGCCTAAAGGGATGAAAGTCAGGATTTCAAGATACTTAGTGGACAGTAAATATAACTTACTTACAAAGTATTTCAAGATACTTGGTGGACAGGACTGAATACCAAGGAAACCCAAAGATCTAAGACATTTTGGCCTGAAACATTCTGATGAACAATGTCCCACACAAAAAAATGCAAAGCAGCAACCTGCTCCTTACCTCTAGTGCATCATCGTACATCTTTTTAGCTTCAGAGTCCTTCTTGTCTGACATCAGCCAAGATTTGATGAGATATTCATAAAAGCTGTCCCCAAGCCCCCCAATGGAGACGTGGTCTGTAGTGGGAAAGCCAGAAAAGAACTTCAGGTTCACGATATACAATGAGCAGTTCCTTTACAAAGAGCAAACAACCACGTCCTATTTAATGCCCTTATTCTCTCCTTCCTCTTTCCAGTTTCCTGGGGAGAGACCTTGCAGCATTTCTTTTTCAAAAAGGAAGAAAGGTGGAAAGTGCAATCAGAAGAAAAATGTTCTGTCATTTTACAAAGCATTAGTATCCCTTACCAAAACTATTCAGAAGTCTTATTTTGCAACAGTTACTTACACTGCAACTTGAAGATGCTTCCTGTTTATGAAGCTATCATCATAAATCCCAGCCTCATAAACCAAAAGTAATGGCAGGGATCGATAGATCTTTACCTATATGAAGCCACTGGGTGCTGCCTCCCTGCCTCAGGAAAGGGAGAACGCACGATGGATCACACCGAGCTGCCAGCAAGGGGCGGCTGTAGGGACCACTCGATCGTGTCATTTGTATTCCTGGCTCATGGTGGGACTCTGTGCCCCGAGGAGGGCTGGGCTTGTTGGCGTACTAAAATGATAAAGTCAGGTACAAAGATGTGCACCGAGTATTTTCTTCTGCAGAAATCGGATTTTCGAGGCTATCTGTTCAGAGTACACAATGCTATGACCTTACAGGAGGATGCTGAAGAATTGCACTGTGAAATGGGCCTGACAGCTGCAGGTTTCTGCCTGGGGGGAACTGCTGGATGAATTTATATCTTTAAACTGTACCACAGAGGAAAAAGCAGCATTCATTCTTTCAAGCAGCCAAGTACTCCCCTTTTCAGAAGAGCAAGACAAATTACCCACCATGGAATGAACCATCCCGGTTAATTAACAGTGTCCACCTCTGTGTCTGCACGCATCCTCATTTTAAATGTAAGAAGATGCAGCAGAGTTTTTGGAGCTGGCTGTTGAGATTTTTATTTTCCCTTTCACTGTACATATATAAAGTCCCGAGGCTTATTCTAAATGCTAAATCCTACCAACAGATCAACAGCCATGCATTTTCCTGACCTGAAGAGCAAATACCCCTGACACAGTGTGTCCAATGATCCGCGGAATAATCCATAGCAAAACAATGAGATTAGACACATGAATTCAGGAAAAAAAAAGAGGACAGACTATTTGCAAACACCGGCTGCACAGCCTGTCTTTAAAGAGAAGCTCTGTGATCCTAAGAGTGTCATTCATAAAATCACCAAAGCAGGAGCTCTGGTACATAATTGCTTTCCATATGGCATCAGCTTTGCCAGCATTTGCCTCCTAGGCACTTTGCATAAACAAATCCCTTATTTCAGCAGGGGACCGTGCTTTAATTTTCTAAAGGTAACAACTGCACTCAGAAGAGGTACACTATTGCCTCTTCATTTAGAAGATCTGCTCATTCAGCCAGGTCAAAGATACACCTTTTAAGAAAATCACAGCAATTCCAAGAAAAACAGCTTCCCGCAAAGAGCTTTAATGACAACAGAGAAAATGAGAGCCTGGCACCTACAGGGAACATCTCTGTGGCAGGCTGCAGCTGCCTCCCTACTTTGGTCCTAATCTATTTCTCACCAGCAGCACTGGAGATGCAGAAGAGGCTGATCACTCCTTTTCCATCACTGGAATACGGATTCAGACCACAAGGTCACATTATGAGCAACCGCCGCAAACAGCCTGTGCCATGAGTTGCCCTCATGACGTGAAAGTCTAGGAGAGAGGTTCTCTCTAGTCCTTTGGCATAAATCAGCCTATCCCAGAACAAGTAATCAGAGGCTACTTTTAATAAGCTCTGAGAACCAGCAACGCACTATGTCAGCAAGGGGTGGGAGCAGGTCAGTAGAAAGAAGTAAAATCTGCAGACATAAATAGAATTAAATTAGTGGCAGAAGAGATGAATACTGAGTATCAAGCTGAGTATTTTAACCATCTGAACGAAGGGCACAGCTCTTCAGTTTCCCAAAGATTCTGTAACGATCAGTTATGGCAACAGACAGGCACTTCTTCTCCTCTCAGCACCAATGAATAGGCAGAACTAATGCTTGTGTCTGGTAAAATGTGCAGCATGGTTGCCAGTTGGGAATAACCTAAAGAAAATGGCATCTCCGGGGTGCGGTAGGGGATGGGAGATTAGCTTTTCAAGTGGAACGTACTGCAACAACTCTGCAGAGACAAATGCGGAGGGGAAGCTCAACTGCTTACAAAGGGCTTGGATAACTTTGAAGATCAGTTAATGGAACAAACACAGAAGCCTATTTTCTTTCCTCATGGCACTAAAGGACAGCTCTGGTTTAATGGGACAACTGCAACCATCCAAGATGTTTTGTTGGGATACCTCTCAAGCCAAGCCCTGTCAATTACCATTAGAAGTGCTGATATGGCAGTTAAAGGTCAGAGATTGCTCACAGCTAGAGCTCTCTCGCTTTCTCAGATGATGGCAGCCATGCAACTGCCTGTCAGTTACAATCAAAGCTATTAACACAGTAGTTAGAAAGCTTTGGAGTGATCTAGCAGAGCAAACAGTGCAATGAGACATGGGGACACCAGGTAATGCAGTGACTCAAAGGAAACTGCTTAAACAATGTAAGTGTAAGCCACTGACAGGTTAAAAACAGCTTCTGCAAAGAGAGAGACTTCTTTCCTTTGACACAGCAACCCTCCCTTGCCAAAAAAAGCAAATCCTTAACAGAGCAGAAAGTTGAGGGCAGAAATCTGGGGCGCAGCAGCAGAAGTAGCCTCTCACGTTCCTACCAGAGGGCAAGCTTCCGCCCTTTGGTGGCACAAAATGGGGGTACAGGCTCTCCTCTGGGTAAGGAAGGGGCCGTGTGCGTAAAGCAGGAGTAAATAACCCTTCCCTGAGTACACTGCTTCTAATATTTCCTTGCTCTTTTCAAGTCCTCTCCTGGTTATTGCTCCTCTTTCATATCAGAGCACTATCTACTTAATGCCCGTGTCTTCAGTGCTGCCTTCCCAACAAGAGAAAAGAATACATACTTGTTTCACTCTTCTTGCAAAAAATTGCACTACGCAGAGGTACCATGGTAACAGGTACACGAATGCATGCAACAGAACGCGTCCCTACATCCTAGGGGGATCTGAGACCCTATAAGCCCTCTGCCTCTCCAGGTGGTTCCTTACTTGCTGCAGCACACTTGGGAATTAAATCTCATAGCGCTTCTGCTCACAGCCTTCATGTGCAACTCGCAGGTAGGTCTGTGGGCTATGTGATGACTGCAGGATGAGGTCTTAAAGAGATGTGCTGATTTCTAATATCGGTGTGATGAACCATGTACCATTATCTTCCCCTGTGCAAGAGAGGCCCTAATTCTCTCTGGAGGTGAGACACTCAGCTGGAAACAAGGCTGATGGAATAAGCGTACAATTACTATATTGCATCTTACAAATCAGCTTGCATTATCTAATCACATGTATAACAGGCTGCCTGACAAGACATTTTCTTGGCTTGCTGCTCTGACAGTTGCTATTGCTTCCTAAAGAATAATAGAAAGGCTGAAATGCTCCAGGCAGGACTCTGAACGCAGATGGATACCTACGCTGCACCCAGTTCCCTGTCACCGGGCTGAGAAAGTTGGGATAAAGGCCCTGTGGCTTCTCAACTCTGTTCAGGACTTTGCGGATGTTCATCACCTAGGAGAGATGAGAGACAAGAACTATGTTACTTCTCTGCTGAAAAAGCCAACGGTTTTGCACTGTCACTAAGAACTCTGTAATTCATCAGTGCTGATCCCTGGCTGAACAAGCACAGCAGCCTGTAACGTTGTGAATCATCATGCAAGCAGAATGCAATGACACGGCTCTCTGGTGAGAGGTCTCTGATGGAGAAACTTTCGGGCTGGACTCCTCAACACGATCTTTATCCAGCTCTCTGGGATTTCAGCAATGATTCTAAAAACTCTGCAAGGCCTCAGTTCAGCAAGCAGTGGTAGCAGTTCGCTCATAGTGGTCCAGAAGCAATTCCGAGGATTTGGGATCTGGGTGGAAATGCATGAGATGCGGAGGGTAATTTTTTCCATGATCCAACGGGAAAGGAGTGGCAGGGATGAGTGACTCACACAGTACTTAAATTCATCATGTGGTCTCTTAACATGATGAATTGGGGCCTTTAATTTCAACAACAGACAGCTCCTTTAATATGCTAGAACAGCCGTACTTATTCCTTAAAACCTCCCTTGGTTTCACCCCCATTAAATCCAATAGGCCTTTCCCATAAGGGACAAAGTTAAATGGTATGCAGCATAAATATTCTATTATAACCTCCAGAGCAGCTAATACACTCTAAACCTTTTATAAAATTAGACAATTTGCACGCCAAAAGCTGGCTACAGACTTAAGTTGGTGCTTCCAAGTAAGTCGTCAGGCTGCATAATATTTACTGAAGTTTAGTAGCATGGCATATTAATGACATGTTTGAATAAAAGACACAGATGGACTTTATTCTTGCTAAAATCACACAAGTCCCAAGCTGCAAGTTAATGAGTTGATCTGTTCCTCTGAAGTAATTTCCCACAGGATGGGCTGTTTGAGCCCACATCATCCTACATTTTTTCTCTCAGAGGGTGTTAGGATGAATGCGATACATATTCTGTGGCACGCATCAGGCATGCTCAGCTCAGGAGAGTCCATCAGAAAGGGTCTGCCCTTATCCCTCTGTGGGCTGAGGAGGCAGAGAGGAAAACATGTTAGGCTGCGGACAGAGGCTTGACCCTGGCTCATGCCACAGTTTAAACCTGGAATATGGATGCAATTCTAGTTTTCAACAGTGCATCTTCTTGCCCTTGTGTTCTCAGTGCTCATTTCTCCCCGCCTCAGCCCCTTCACCTCCTTCGCACACATTTTCTTTCCATACCACTGCTCCCTTTACCTGTCTTTTCTCAGCTCCCCCCTTCCTCTTTTGAGGAATGACAATGTTGTCATTATCACTGTCCTCAGAAATCTTTAGCTTGTCTCCTTTGTTTCAAATCACCAGTCTTTCTTTATCTTCCTGGGTGTCTAGTTTTACTTCACCCTCTGCTTTTCTCTCCTGCTCACTCCTCTGCAACATTCCTCTTGCTCATCCCACCCTTATTGCTTTCCATACACTCCATCCTATTCTCCATTTTGCTTTCCTAGCCTCTTTCTTCTCTTTTGTCCTGTCTCTTCTTCAAATTCTCTTCTTGTTTCAGAACCGACAGGCCTGCGCTGGACATATCCTGGAAAAGTACCATTTTGAGCTTTTTATTGGCAATCCTAGAACCATTGTCTGTTTTCACCCCACTGTGGGACTCTGGACAGGCCCCATTTCCTTTGGGCTCGTGGGGGCAGTTTAGATTCTAACTGGAATAATTTGTCTCCCTCAAAGCTGGTTCCTCAGGGACACGCAGCGAAAGCTAATGACTTGCTGGTATCCGACAGCATATTTATTAAGTTGCTCTCACATGCACTACAAGATCACTTGTGGAAAAAAAAGCTCAAGGTAATGTATAATATTAATAGATTTTCAGTTACAAGTTACACAAAAGGAATCCAATATGTCAACTGTCAGGCCTTTCCTACACAAGAAACCTCAGCAGAAATCTTGCTGGCTGGAGCTTAACATTTAATGCCTGTTTAGAGTAGAAAGGTCTGCAAGTACAAGGCACTACTATTAGAATATCAGAATTAACAATTATCTTTGCAGTCTGCATCCAACAGATGGTTTAATTCTGGCCGTGTCCTTGTCTGAGGAAGTTTTTGCTACAACTTCACACGACTGAGGCATTGGGAAAGACATCCCCATCTCCCCTGTGGCTGCAAGTGATGGAGAAGCAGGTGAAGGGGCTACAGCAAGTGTAAATGGCGAAAGAAAACACTGGGGCAGCTGCCTTCCAAGGCCTACTGGTGTGACAGGAGCTCCAACAGCAGCTCGCACTGACCTTTGCAGTGAGCTGGTGCATAGGATGCTCTGAGGCCTGGTGACCTCTGCAGACTGCAAGGCACAGGTTTCTGAACCCGTGTCCCACTCTGGAAGGTTCCTCCTCTGCTGAGTTGTACTGGTATCGGGGAGAAGGAACACTTCGCTGCCATGTCGTCTGCTGCAGGCAGACCACAGTGCTCCTCTGTGCTCCAGCACCGAGCCCAGGAGTATGAAGAGACCAATTCACTAAAGACCAAGTTAGGAAGTACTTGCCTTTTCTGCAAACACCGGGTTGCCAGAGAGCTCCGAGAGGTGCAGGAATTCTAAGTGCAAGGTACCAAATTCTGCTAAGATGCTGCTTCCGGCAGATGCCCAACCCCAACTCCAGCTCATGCCGCTGCAAGGAGAGAAAAGGGAGCTTTCATTGCCAGGGAAACACAGCCAAAGCCTGAGGTCCCCCCACTGCCCCAGTGCAGATGCTGCCTTTGCTACGTGCATGCTGTGCACACCAGGTCTCAATAGGGGCCAGGTAAAGGACATACATAGATTTTTAGGACTGTCACACAGAACAGTTCTAGTGGGATGGAGCAGTAGTTTTACAGAGGATTGTTTAGGTTAGGGCAAACACACAGACTGCACATATCGGGAAACCGCATTTTTTGTGGGAGAGTAATCCCTCCCAAACAGATCACCTTAAAGTAAACTTTGGAAGAACACTGACAACCTGCCCTACACAAGACACTTTGGGATAAAATGTGTCTGTAAGTAGCCTGGGTTGAACTCTAACATCTCAGATGTCCCAAGAGTCCAACAAGGCTGCTATTTTATGGAGAATCCAGACTGTCCCTAAGCACCTTGTTTCAACAAGGTCTCACAATCTTTATGTGTACACAACACTGACATTCCCAGCGTATGCTTGCTTGCAGGGGGATAAAGCATACCGCAACGTCAGCTCTAGGGGAAAGATGCCACTGGGTAAACCTGACTGTAATGAAAAGCCATGGGGAATCTTAACATCTGCACAGGACAAATCTGACTCTGAAAACACCTCACTGGTGCTCATCTCATGTGCCTTGCAAGAACAGGAGGGCCAGCATAAAACTACAGAAGGTGGCAAACACTGTCGGAAGAAGCCTGTTACACAAAGTGCCTCCACCCTTACTTTTGATGTATCGGGATCCCTTCTCAGCTTCTGCTTGTCTTCCCTCAATCTGTCAAATCCATGCAAAGAGAGAAACCAGCACTGAAGCAAAGCAAGGAGGTGATTCTGGAGATGAGGAGGGCATCACTTCTCCCTTAAATCTCAAAGAAAACTAAGCAAGGACACGGGAGGGCAGAGGCTCTTCCAAGCACTAACAGCCTCACCCCCAGATTTGCTTTTACATTCAACCGCTTCCTTCTTGTATCCCACTGCTACAGATTACAGCTCCGCGCCTCTCTGAAATCTTCACAGACATGAAAATGTCCTATATCCTTAAGCCTTGGTCCCAAAACAGCCTCTGCAGGTTCTGGCCCAGGGAAGCTTGGCTGAGCTATCTCAGAAGTGACACGGCTTTGATTTTCACGGCTCCCTGCGAGCGCTGTTTGCTGTTGATACGGATGAGGTAACAGGTTTCCAGTGATGGGGGGATGAGGGTAACACTAGATGGCGCGTGAAAGCTTGGCTATTAGAAGAAAAGGGTTTCTGTTGTTTACAGAAGGCTAAAACTAATGATCTTTCTGAGGGGAGGGGGAAAAAAAAAAGTTTCCCCTCCATGTGATAAACGGAAAACCATTTCAGGTCCAGAGCTGTTTGTTTCGCCTCCAGATAAAAAGAGCCATTAGATAAGCAACATGTTCACGCTGCTTCAAATTCCTCAGTCACTGCCAAACGTCAGCCTTCCCTGCAAACTGTCAGGAGGCTGCATCACCAGCTTTTCATTTGAAAACACTGTACACAGCCAGAACGGGTACCCCAAGAAGATCGAGTGTTTATGGCAGAAATCTCCCACTGCAGGCAGAAAGGTCCTCCGGTCTGGCCAGGTTAATGTTGGTATTAATATTGCATTGGACATATCTGCTGG
>NW_009620324.1:21347-45637 GCF_000690535.1 Cariama cristata
ACCTGGCAGCAGCTGGCCCTGGGATGGGTGGGCTAAACAATCCCACGGTGTTCTCATATCTATAAAGAGTCAATTACTCTTTCTTTATTTACTGCACTGAAGGGACATCGTAACAAATACGATCTCACAAACAGAAACTGCCTTCTGAGCTAGTTCAGATGAGGAAGGCTTGGAAGCAGCCAAAAGGGGCCGTGTTTGCTGTGACAGTGGCTATGTGCGGTCACAGAGGCCGACACAACCCTCCCTCGGGAACTTCTGTCCCAAACATGCAGCCAGGCACTGCCTGCAAGGGCTGTGCTGCCAGGAACCCAAGCCCTGGGTTACAAATCACAGTAAAACTCAAGGAGAGGTGGTCTGGAGGAAACAAGAGTACATCTGCAATGTGGCCTTGGGTTAAAGAGCAGCCTGAAATGACCCCCTGCAGGAAAACATTTTTTCAGCATTACAGACTGGACAAGCTGGGTCTTCACAGCTGCCCTGTTTTATAATATCTCAGAGGAAACTACTGTTTAAAGGACCTTGGTCTCCAAGACAAAATAAAATGCTCAGAGCTCTCATTATCCCCCAGATAAGTGGGTCTTCCTTGAACACTATCCAGTGCAAGCATGGTCTGAAAATGGTTGTGTCGTCTCCTTCCCTCAGAGAGAACCAAAGCAGCAAAATAGTGCCAAGTCAAGAAAGAGATCAGGAGAGGGTGATGAGGAAAAATCTGGAGGTGCAGAGGGCTTAGGGGAGAGTGAAGGAAAGCAGGGGCGAGGGATCCAGAACAGGAAGATCCAGGCATCGGGAGAGAAATCGCAGTGCAACACACAGGCAGAGAGCACAGAACAGCAGCTTGAGAAGACAATGTACTCTAGGACCTGGCAGACGACGTGGCAGTTGGACCAGCAGGATGGAAAACAAGCCTGTGTGAGATACGATACAGTGCCTGTGTGAAAATAGAAGGCCACAGGGAAGCACAGCAGCGGAGAGGGGACACAAGAGGAAAAGGTGGTGTGGGGTGATAGGAAGAGATAAAGCCAGTTGGCTGTGGGAAGAGCTGGGGGGGTGGGCATCTTTGTACTTGGGTCTCGAAAATGTATACGCAGAATTGACTTAATGCCAGCTTTTGTTTCAAATTTCTGAATGTCATTCTTAGCCCACTCCCCCAAGCTACCACCAACAAAAGCCTACACATGCTGCAAGATTCTCCTCCTTTTGAGATGACAAGGTCTCTCTGGAATTAGCACATCCTTGCAAAAGTAGAATTGGAGAGAGAATTCCTTCTTGCAAAACTCTCCTGGGCTTTGGTTTGGCCCTGACATTTGGGTCAGCATGCTCTCACAGCATCACCTCACTCTCCTCTGCTTTCACTTCCACATGCTGTCTCACACCGAACAACTCCCTTTGCCTTTGGGTTTACAGCCTTTGGCTGTTCGTCGTGTTCCTGCAGTAGTCAGACTTTCTCACTTCATCCTTGCTCCTAAATCTATTGATACCCTGAGCCCTCAAAGCAGTTTCATGGCCCTGAAGCCAGAGCTCACGCCAGTAATACAGGTTCTGGATTGTGGGCTCAATGTTATTTTGATTTTCTTTGCTCTTAGTCAAGGTCATCAGCAAAACATTTTGGGAATGTTTAGGCAGACACAGTCTGTTTCAATTGTCTTCACAAAGGGCAGGGGAGGGTTTGGCATTTCTGTGAAAGGTTAGTCTATGCTGAGTCTTTATCAGCCACAGAGGAAGCAGAATGTCTTTTCTGTAAAAAGAGACAATTAAAGTCGTGGTGGTGGCTCAAATTTTCACTGGGATCACATGCAGCTAAGACAATTGAAGGGTGACAGTCATATTTGAGCAATGGGTCAGTGTGAGTCAAACATTCGAAAGTTTTGCACTTCACAGAGACGCGATCCAAACAGGAGATTTGGACTAAGAGATGAATAATGATTTTCATGGCTGCTGCTCTGAGTTTTGCAAGAGGTGAGGATGAAAGGCTTTTGTTAATCCACATTTCCTGCTGTCTGTTTCAGCCGGCATGCAGCTTTTACCCTGGGGGATTTTTTTGTAGGCATCAAAATGAGCCAATGAGCCCTTATTGGCAGGGAACACTGTCTACTAGCAAGAATCAGAGACTGGGAGTCCAGCCTCCAGGTTTGCCTCTCTTTGCTGAGAGACTTTCAGCAAGGTATTTAACCCAGCTGCCTCAAAGCTCCCCTCCAGCATGAGAACACCACCTACCTGACATGAAATGTTGCAGCTCTAAGTGAAGAATACACACCAGGCTGAGTGCTGCCGGCAGGGAGAAAGCTACAGGATCTGTATGCTTCCCCCTTTCTAGCAGCAAAACTGTCAGCTAGTCCCATCCAGTTCCTTTCCCAATTTTTCCAAACATGGAGCCTGGACAAATTCACATGCATCTAGTTTGGCACAGTGCAAAAATACAGAGAGTACCGCATGCTACGTGCAGACTACAAATAACCTTTCAAAGAAAATGAGAGTGAGGAAAATGCTATTGCAGCAGGGAGCCCTGCCAAGAGGTAGAGGAAGAAACTGCGGATAGCCCAAAATTAATAAAACACAGCTGGGTTTAACTTGAGTCACCTGCAATCTCTGCCAAGGCACCTCTTGGTTTTGAGTTGGCAAAACAAATGACCTCGAAGAATCTGCACTAGAGGGGGGCACCTCTGAGGAACTGCTGCTGTTCCTGCTTGAATCCTGGTCTTTTACAAACATTCAGTAATAAAATGACATGCTTGTAAGGACGTGTGTCTTGCCTGCCCAGATTTATGACGCCACGTGGGATACCAGTGGGGGTGTTAAAGGCTGGCAAAAGTTTCTCTCCAAGTTCCAGAGCTTTACTCTTGAATACCTGTTAAAAGAAGAAAAGAGGATAAATATTTGATGGACTGCTTGTGAATACTAGTCACACTGGATTCTCTCAAATCCCCTTTTTCAAACACACTGTTATAAAAAACTAAAACTGCCGAACTGTAAGAATCTACTGTTTCAGGTACGCTGCTGCCCTAGTTCCATTCCACGATAGGTCTGAACCAAAAATCATGCTGAACTTTGGTATCTATCTGAACGTCCTCTAAAAATCTCCACTAAACCAGTCCCAAGTTCCCTGCCAAACCCACAGCCTGGATGAAAGCAGCCACAGCTGTAGAGCTCAGAACACCCCAAGGACCTCAGCAGCAAATCTCCGTGATCTAAACTGATCCAAAGATCTTTGGGGACAGATTCTTCCCTTTTCCCAGGGGGGCAGAGGACACAGGTAGGTGAAATGAATGAATTAAAATCAAAAGAAATCTTTCTAGGTGAAGCATTGTTAGATTTACAACATGGATTTGCCTAGCTTGTGTCACCTCCTGATGTAAAAAACATGATTTCAACAAACAATCCTTTACTTGCAACTCCTTTCCAGGAAGGATTCATGGTTTCATGGCTAAGCTGCTCCTTTTCCATTTGTAATGCCTCAGTTTTAGGCTTTCACATCAAATTATACCTTATGGTGGCTTGCAGCACAAAGCCACCATACACAATTATTTTGGGACAAACTGATACAAGCACTAATCTTTGCTCCAGAGATTAGTCCTGATCAAGGGAAGTCTGTAAGTGACTTAGGAGATAAAGCACAAGCCTTTTACCTCTAGCCCCCCTATACCAGCCCAAGCTGTCATAGCAGTTCCAAGAAAGCAGGAATTGCTCTAAAAATACGGCACTGAGGAAACCTGAGCTCTCCTGGGGGCTTGCAGACCTTTGATACACTCACAAGGAGATAGGGGTTTGGTTCAAAAGGGAAAGCAAGAGACAAGGACTTGATTTTTGCCTTTCAGCCTGGTGACACTGACTGGGTATATGACAAGCAGTGCCCTGGCTGCTGAGCATCGCTGCTGACTGTACTTCAAGAGGCCACTGCTGGAGTTTTATGGTTTAATGGGGTTTCTTTTTGCTCTGCTGATCTGAAACTTGTTGAAGTTGTGACTGAGACAAGCCCTGAGTCGGGGCATTGAGTCTTTGAGCGTTTTCCCTGGAGGGAAATCACAGAGAGAAGTCATTCCTGGAATTAATTTAAAATGCAACTAAAGTAACAGAGCTGCTCCTGTGACTCCACGGATCAATGGTGCCACTATGCAGTGATGAGCCATCCCATCCTATTACGGTGGACAGCACCCAGCCACAGTCAGTGTATGGCATGAGAGCTAAGCTCTCATTTAAGAGCCAGTCTTCCAGTTCCTTCACTCACAAAACTCCCCCTTGAATCAGAGTTTCTGCTCGCCTAAGACTTCCAGGGCAAAGGAATAATCTCTTCATCTCTCTACAGCCAGCTGTAGAATTCCAGTCCAGGCACATTATAAAAGAGATTATGGCATTAAACCCTGGCCTGCTGGGCAAGGGGACATTTTGTGGAGCTGTATCACTTTGTCACATGAGTTGGCAGGTATGCGTACCTTACCCTGGCAGTTTGCCACCCTCCTTCCCAGTACCCTAGGGCACTTTATCTTAAAAACTACTGCTACAGAAAGACTGTCCAGGTAGTTTGGAGCACTTGCCAGTAACCAGTTGCCCTCCTTAGTCCAAGGCAGAATCTGGAATGATGTTTGATGAGATACTGTCTATGTTTAGAATACAAAGGAACAAGTACAAAGACAAAGATCACTGCAAATGGCATTTCACTGGGGAGCAATGTGTCCAACCGAAAACACGTCTTGCTAGAATCGCTCACAGGAGAAAAGATCTTTGCAAATCAGCCACGCACGGTGTGTGCAAGGTAATTATGCGAGACTTAATTAAAAGAACATTAGTGGCATTTTGATATTCATAAAAATGATAGGTTTAGCCTGTTGTTATGGAGGGATTATCTGATGCTCAGAGAAAAGCTGCTGCAGAACCCTTTCAGTTCATTATTGGGGATTGTGCGAGACATGCAGAGCTACTGAAACAAACCTCTTCTCCAGTTAAGTAGTATGTGGCCAACAGTCCTCCAATATAGCGGATGTTCACCTCAAACAAGGATGCTTCTCCGTTCTGAAAATACATAATGATACACTTGACTGCAAAGTCTGCTTGCACAAATGGCAGCTAAGGGGAACAGATTGTAGGCAGATACTTTAGTCTCCCAGCCCTCATCCACAGTGTAACACAGCTTTTTGTCTAAGATCTCACAGCACTTTTTTTGCTCTACAGTGACAGGTGGAGCCTGAAGGGAGTGAAACACCCAAACTGGCCATTTATCACCAGCTGACAATATGTAAATCAGTTAGGGCAGAGGTATTGTCCATCCATCTGACCCTGTCTTGGGTTACGCCTTGCAAAAAGCTGTGAGTTAGTTTAGGGCACAAATTCACCCCTTGCAATGTTTTATTTAAAAAGAAAATTGTACAGCCACATTGAAAAATTACTTTCTCCATTTTCTTGTGAAGAGGGCACTGCAATAGATAGACGTAATGCACTTCCTGCTTTAGGTAGACATTTTTTGTCATTCAAGGGCTCAGCTGTCTGCAGGCTCAGAGAGGACCACAGCCTATAAGGTGCCTGCCATGGGCATGCTCACGGAGAGACCAACTGCGTGATGTCCCTGTGCCCCACCACCACAGACAGCAGACACAGATGGATATGGTTCACTGAATTGCTCAAGAACCCACTCACCTGGAACAAGTTTTGCTCTACCTACTCAGCTGATGATCAGCAAATGTCAAAGCGACTGCATTCAAAATGTGCCTTTAAAAAAATACATGCTCCTGGCCATTGAATCTGCATGACAAAAGAATCCTAACCTCATGCAAATATATAAAGCCCAAAACCAGACAGATCCTCCACCAACACAGCACTTTCAGTGAGCAAAGGGGCACTCGACCCTCTGCACCAGCCTGCCCTTTCCAAATACCCGCAGGTTACAAATCGGAGCAAGTGCTTTCTTGAGATGACAACTGAAATTGCATGAGACAGATCACGGCACCCAGTTTCAAATGGAGCTTGTGGGCCTTGGAGTCTCTGCCTCACTTTTGTGGACTATTAGAGTTCCTTGTACAGAGCCAATTTTTAATTAATTTCCCTTCTTCGCCCCCTCCACTGTGCTTTCTGACTCCACTGATCAATCCATAGCATTCATTCTTGTCTTTGCAGATCAATCTATTCTGCAGGCCAAGACTAAAAGCTTTTATGAAATGCAGATAAATTATCTCCCAGTTGATTTTGTCCCTTGTTTATCGATGCAGTAACATACTGAATTCAGTAACATACTGAGCATTCACCAAATTTATCAGATGTGGTCTTCTTTTTATGAATATATGAATGCCAGTTGTGCCCTCCCAAATGATGCTTTTCTATAAAGGCAGCTGCATGCATTGTTCCCATGGGGAGAACCATTTTTCACAACAGACAACTAGGCTGGCATTAAAAAAATGAAAGTTTGAACTGCACTCTGGTTTTAACATTCTCCGTACGCCACTGATGAGATCCCATCAGCTCTGCCATGAGAAATACAAGAGCTGGCTTGGAGACCAACAGTCAGAGCCATGGCAAGGGGCCCTGGCTACAAAGTGAGATGAAGGACAGCATCCTTCATTTGACAGCGCTGCAAGGCATGTGTTGCACCCAGAGTCCCAGCAAGTCTGACACTACCTCTAAGAAGTGGCTAGGAAAGCTTCAGAGGCCACAGAGAGCAAGCATCTCTGGCCATTTTTAGAGATGATGTCCTTCCTTCTACATCTAGGCTCACTATGTGCTCCCGCTTTGCTGCCAAGGTGCCACACTCCCATCGCACAAGTCCCAGCAATGACATAAGAACAAAGGGCCCTGTCAAGGAGATCAGCATTTTCAATCTTAATCTATAGCACGTAAAAAGAAAACTTGTCTTATCACAGGGAGACATTTACCTGCGATGAAACAGAACCCGTTCTTTGACAAACAAAACTTCCTCAGAGTATCTAATAATTACAGCTGTTTTTTATAGCCCAGACCAAAACACAAAAAACCATTAAACACAGAATCTCATTTTCAACCAGACATTGTGAGTCTGATCTGGTGGTCCCTGGCTGGAACCCTGTGCCCTATACAGGCAGAAGATGGTGTGAATCATCACAGTAGTCACTCCAGCCTTAAAAAAAAAAATAAAAATCAGAGTTGAGTGGTTTCTTCCCCCACAGACTTCATAGTTCCTCTCCCCAAATGATTCTTAGAGAAGATTGTGATCAGAATTGGCCAAACACGAAGCGTTTTGTTTCCGTGACACAGACAGGCATTCCCAGTAACTGACTCACCACATTCAAGTCAAAGCTCTTCTCCACCCACTTCTTTGCTTCTTGGAATTCCTCCTCAAGTTCCATGATGTACAGAGTATCTAAGGCATCTACCACCGTAGCTCCTCGAAGGCCTCCTGCATTGCAAACAGAACAGCGTGATGAAGCCCCATTCATGCAGTCTCCTTTAGCTCTAAATCAGTCTGCAGGAGCTGGGACAGGCAGCAGCTTCCAGTCCCAATACTGGGGATGTCTGGATGGGATCCAGACTGGCTGTGGTCTGGGCTGAGATCTTCTAACAGGACTAGTGAGCTCTGCTACCCAGAATGGGCTGCTTCGGAGAAGCCCAATTTTCAAAGGCCTGAGATTTCTGAAAGAATAGTCCCAAGGAATAGGTCAAGGTCCACACTTTAAGCCACCATTAATGACTGCAAGCCTTGGCCTTGTTTTCCAGTCTTGTCTTGGCCACAGCGGTTAGGCAATTCCACCCCTAATCTTTGTTCAGTTGCAAACCTAAATTCAACTTGGTTACAAGCATAACCCTCTTCTAAATGAGAGAATTGTGCAAGAGCACCCAAGACAGGACTTTGATCATTCTGTCCCGATGCAGTGTTTGTCATCTGGGGCACAAAGGACTTTTGCACCATGCCATGACCCAGGGTTTCCCACTACCAGCATATATACAAAAAACAGCCTCATCTGGAACAAGGAGACCAGAAACTAATCTTAATGAATCTTGAAGAGAGAGTGGGTGACCTTAGGGATAGCTCCCTTCCTTTGGCTAACAGAACAGTCCCTGAGAGCACACTCACCATTCTCCAGCAGATGGCAATGGGACACATGCAGACGAAGCGAATGCCAACCAAGTACTTGGACCAACCATGTCATTCATGTAAAAAAATTGCATGCCAAGCGTTGTCTTACGCAAATGGACTACAGGAGAACTTCCAGTGAGACAGAATGACGCGGCATGCCATGCCAAGAAAACTATATGGGGTGTGTAGACATACAATCTTGTAGCAGTTGAGATGAAATGAAACTAGAGATGCTAACAACCCTGGGTTTGGAACATCTCGGTGCTGGAGTTTTAGTTCTGTTAGGGTTCCCTAAAAGTACTCCTAACATGGGAAAGCAAAGGGTATGAAGCACATTGTGACTCAAACGCCCTTGTGCTTAAGTTACAAAGTTCCTGGGGAACTCAGCAAACACAAACTCTCACGTGGAGGAATCCAGTCATCACCAGTCATCCCTCTGCGGATGTAACACACCAGAGACATAGGTGCAAAGCTACCTCTATATTGCCGTCAGCAAGGTGCACACGCAGCCCCCCCCGCCACCCCCATTGCAGCCACATTCCTACCCACCCCCCGACAGTCGGACCTCTTGGAGCCTCTGGTAGCAGCAACACTTGGATGAGGTTCAGGCTTTGTTTCTGCAGGAGAAACTGCTTGCCCCTATCATCTCTCCTTCCAGTGTAACCACAAAGACTCACACACACTGCCTTATGCCCAGGGGTTTTACAGAGACGTATTTCTATTTGGCTCAGTCAGTTCCTTCTTCTCGCTAATAGACTTTAAAATACTACACCAAATTCTCCCAGCTTTCCCAGCCTTTTATTGCATGCTTAGATTGGCTTGGCACTTTTGTGATACCTTCAGTGTAACTTCAATTCTAGTTCTGCTTAAGAGAGGAAAACCCAGCTGGATGCACTGTCGAGGAACTACTGCAGAGGGGAGAGGAAGGCAAAGGTGAGTCATGTGTCATGAACCTTAAGATGTTGGTCTTTTCTTATTAAAGGAAAAAAGCGACTGTGTCTGATGTACATCATACCTTTTCCCCAGAGAAGTGCTCAGATCCACCAATTTCATGCTGGGCTCGTTTATGCTTTCAGCATTCCTCTCCCGTAAGAAAGGCATCCTGTCTTATTTTGTTGATGTTACAAGATTGCAGTTTTGACACTTTTCAGCCAGTCAGCACATCATCGCTTTAATGAAAACCCAACCAAGACTTTACTGCTCAACTACAGATTGCTGGCTTTTGGATGCTGTCTGCATCAAAAACAGAGGCTGTGGAAAAGGGATGAAGGCAGTAGAGACAGCCTCTAGAAATCCATTTATTCCTGCAGGCTTGCGAAATGATCACCTAACTGGAGCCATCTCCGAGAGTGCAATAGATGGAGTCAAACAGCCACTAGATCAACCGGTGGGTTCTAAAAAACAGCTGAGCTGATGTTTGTATGGCATGTTTTCCAAAGGCAGTGACCATGAAAAACAACATCATCGCAGTCAGAGCTGCTTTTATCAGCCTTAATGATTCTTCAATATTAATGATTATGTGATTTTTATACACTTTCCTAGTAGCAAGGAGAGAGACACCAGCTCAGAGGAACACGGACGCAGGCAAAACATTTTAAAAAGACAAGGAAGAGCAACGCTGCCTGAGGCACAGCCCATTACTGTGATATTCTGAGAGTAACACTAACAGGCTCGATTTAATTTGATGACATAATCCACAAAGCCTTTCATAATCTGCAGAGAGACAATGAGAAAAGTTGGATTTGCTCAAACTAAACAAAGAGAAAACAAAGTTACAATATTCTAGGATGATTAATTGAAGTGAAAAATACTGCTTGAATTGACAGAGCCTTTTATGTTTTTAGCAAGTAAGGCCTTTAAATACATGAATTGCATTGGGAATTAGGAACATGCTCGGATCTTTGCTAAAGCAGAGCTCGGACTTGTTTAGCTTTCCTCCCCTGTATTTGACAAAGTGGAGGGCAAACCTTGCTTCCCTGCTGGTTTGTCTTTGCGTCATTTTAAACATTTGTTTTAAATATTCCCCCAAACACTCTGTATCTGAAGAACTGCAGGCTGTGTGTTTTGTACAAGGGTCTTGTCGATGTTCCCTTTCTTCTGCACCAGCTTTGAAGCAATTGCAAAATGCATGGCTGACTTTTTTTTCCTACAGCTAACAAAGTCTATCGCAATACCAAGAGCTACCGCGTCAGCTTCAGCTGTCTCACGAGAACGATAAAGAAGAACCTCCCTCCCCTCTGCAACCATGCAGAGAGCAAACCAGGCACCAGGGGTTTGGTGCTGTGTCTCCATCACTTGCCAGGACAGAGGGGACATCTAGGAAGGGCCCTGACCCCACTGTGCACACTGGCATGTTACTTCTTCGCTACAGGAGCATCTCCCTTCCTTCCTGCTCAGACTTTGCTTCATCAGACCATGACAGAGCTCATGATACAACATCCAATGGCCCTGATTCTACTCAGCTGTCAAAAGACGGTACTACACATATCCCAGCATGTGTATTACAATATATATGCACACATTTATAAAGGTGGGGATATTTGCTTGACATGCTGCTTATTTTGAGAGATGTTAAAAAATAATCACCTTTCCAGATCTACACATTATAATGTGAGGGATATAATCAAAGGGGAAGCAACTTCAAAAGGAAAAGGAATCAAACCCCACTCTGTTGGTTTTGCCTCTTGCTGACACTCCTCTCTCTAAATTACTGGTTTCAGCCTCATTGCACTCTCTCTGAGGGAGTTCTAAAGTAGAAACCAAGAAACACCTTGCTCGGGAGAGGCAAGATCACTTTCCTGATGGCCAGAAGGGAAGGTGATGGGATCCCCCAGCTCTGGGATCCACATCAGCTCCTACACTGCCCAGTGAAAACCCACGGCCATTCTGAATGGGAAGGAGGAACCCTCTACTGGGACCAGTGGGAAGAACTGGGACCTCAGGCGGAATGCAGGGACGCTTGTCGAGGGGCATTTCTAACTGAAGGACTTCAATGCAGCTCTTGTGACAGCAAACGGCAGGGCCTCTGCCTGGAGCTTCATCTGTGGGAGAACGGCAGCACAGCAGAAGCAGCAGCTCATGGTAGCAATACAAAGGTTCATCTCTTCTTGAGCCGAAGGAGGGCCTGTACCACCCCGTCCCAAGCCACAAGTGTATTTGCTCTTTTGTGTGCAAGAAGAATGGAGATATCCATGTAGGCAACAAGGCTGCTCTGTTCCTACTTCCACCCACCCAGAGGAACGAGCATCCACCCGCTCGCTTGTGAACACTGCCACAGAAATCACTAAGAAATGTTACATTAATTAACATAATGCTTGTGAAAGGTGCTGAATGGAGCACTCCACGGAGAGGAGATGGCATTGTACGCGCACCGTACCCCCACAGCCTCAGCGGGAATGTGCTTTAATGCCAGTCTGGATGAACAAGACCGTTCAAGCAATACAGTCTCATGGGAATTAATGGTAGCGCTATCTCTAAAAACCACAGATAAAGCCTGTAGCAGCTCACTCTAGTCTGGGTAGATAATCTGAATAGAAGGGCTCATCCTCTTCTATCCCTGACTCGTCCCTGCTGCCTGCTAGCTCAGGGGTTCGTTAAAGCCACTTGCCGAGAGTTCATAAGACAAAACACAATTCCAAAGGCTCATTAGGAGGTTTAACGTCTGTTCATGGGCCAGAGGGGGAACGCTTTGGAAGACATATGCCAATCTCAACAACCAAAGGAACTAACAGGTACAAAAGCCTGCCAGGCTACCCGGGGAGCTGCCAGCCAGGCTCCTCCTGCCCGGTACGGGACAGCCCTCTCCGAACCCGCTGCTGGCCACAGGGCAGGACAGCAGAGCTGGCACTGCAGCCCTGGGCTCCTCTGACCCCAACGCGAAGATCCGTACCGACTGTGAACCCACGGACTACGGCCAAGAAGTGACAGATACATGGTCCCGATCACAACCCGAACAAGGATTTTAAAGGGTCAAAAGCTCCAAGTTAGGTGAGTGGGGAACCTACAAGTAACAGATGGGGCCCTGTGGCACATGCACAAGGTTCACCCATTTGCACATATCCCACGGCCCTGCTCTCCTTCAGCATGCTGGCAAGCCAGTGCCTCGAACAGAAAAGGGAACAGCTTTCTTCTCAACGTATAGCTTAAAGGGAGGCCATCAGGGCTGATCAAAGTTGGAGAAGATCTACCCTATCAGCCGCCAAACATGCAAGGGCTAATTAAGGCTTGGGAAGCACTGCAAAGCACCAAGCAGGGACTAAGTATAACTGTGGTAACAATCACAACTCCTGCTGCGTCAGTGAACTTCCTTTCAGCTACCCATTATCTGCAAATCAAACCCACCAATTTAGGCAGAAACAGGCCAATCAAACATACCAGCATCAGGTACACAACAGAAACTGCACGTTGATCATTAGTAGAGCAATAAGAGTTTACATTTGATTTGCTGAAGCTTTCATGAGCCACCAAATCCACATGTGAAATTCAACTGATGTGAACACTTTACATCTGCTCATGTTTACGAGTCAAGCTGGCCTGGGAACAGCAAGGGATGGCCACATGTCGTACCAGGCTAGAACATCGATCCAGGCATTGCTCACACAGCTCAGTTGAGCTGCCCCATTAGAAAGGGCCCAGAGGACAGCATTACACTTTTTAGGAAGTGAGATGATCTACTGAGCCAAAGACAAAGTCTTCACACCAAAGAATTGCCTTTCATCAGCAGACCATGACATTATCTTGGGTTTAGCTCTCCTTCAGTCTCTGTGGGAGCTACACAGAAGACAGTCACATCAGAGAAAGCGACAACTTTTCATAAGGCTTCTTGCAGCCAAGGTCAAAACTTTCAGCTTGAAAGAACCTCTGCCTTGACCCTCTGCACCCTTCAGGCAGACAGTAGCAAGCTGAGATGCACAGTACTGGGTAGATTTCTCTTAACAGCAACTACATGACTGAGGAGTGAGCAGGGACTGAAGAAAAGGACAAAAAACAGGAAAGAAAAGGGAAGAGGGACAGAACCAGACTACGAAGAAAGAAAAATTAAAAACAAAGAGACTGCAGAGCACTTGCAAGAGCATCCAGGATATTTTCAACACGTTCCCTTGGCACCAGAAAATAGATGGTGGTTTTTGCTGTGCTCAGAAAACGGTTTGTCTTCCCCTGCTCTGCTCCTACTCTATCAGTTCAAACTGCTAAAGTGTTGCCCATAACCGAGGAAATCCATCAACCTTCTGGGCTCTGGAGCCTGAGCCTCATGCCATCTTTTCAGCTTCTCCAGTTGTCATTGAAACAAAGCCCCATCATACTCCTTCCAGTGGGAACAAGGCCTGGGGTCTGTCAGCTGCTCTAATAAGGTGTCAGTGACTCACCGACAAGAGAAGAGACAATAGTTAGGCAACAGAGTGACTCACTGGTAACAAAGCACGATTAATTTACCTTCATCCTACCTCAGAGAGTTTGTATTAAGTAGGATGCAGAATAGCAGGCCCGAAGAGACAAGACAGCCAGCGCAGCAGCTTACATTTCAGGACCTCTCTCCAGAATCTTATAAAACAGCCTTGCATGCTCTCTATAGCAGCTCACACGGGTGAGCCAAGCCCTTGCTCTTCCTTCTGGCTTTTCCAGCTCCATTCCTACAAAGTCCAACCAGCTCTCCTACCTGATGGGTAGGAGAGTATCCACTTTTGGGGAATCAAAGAGCGTTCCTTTGTCAAAATCAATTTTGTGTTGGTTTTGTTTGGGTTTTGTTTTGGTTTGGTTTTTTGCAGAAGTTACTCAGGCTCTAGGAAGGCATTTTCACCAAAATGAAATACCTGCTTGGGGTGAGGTATTTACAGGCTGGGGATCTACCTGTTCATGTCCTTTTGCTACCAGACTTAGTACAAAGACCTGCACCTGCTTCTCCCAATGGCTAAACAAGTGGCCTAACCCCAGGACATATTCAGCTTCCATAGCTTAGCAAATGTTTGATTTTCTAGACCAAGTGGAGCAGCTGTGATGGGAGGGACAGAGAGAGTCACCTTCCCTCACTCCCCTCTTCCCAAAATAGCCAACTTGGAGTATCACAGGCCAGATATGAGACTTGAAGGGCTCCCAGCTGCAAGTCTGTCCCTTGAGAGTCTTTAAAAAAGCTGTAAAAGTGATGCTTCAGCAAATGAGTAGCTAAGAGTGGGGTCTTTAATAGCCCTCTTCCTCAGGAAGGAGAAATGCCTTTTACCAAGGGCTTTGTCTACCTCCCAACAGCCACTCTGTGTCTGGGGAGTCACTAAGCACGATGGCTTGCAGGTGTGGGATCTGAAACGCGGCTGCCCTGCCACAAAGCCAAAATACATCACATGCAACAAGGCAGTCTCCCGGTCTCAACTCTCACCAGCTTTGCTATCTAGGTGCAGGGAACAATGACAAATTTAGCATATGCCTAGATGCACTGCCTTTGCAATGCGGGAAATGGAGCAAGGATTCCCAAGCAGCAGGAGACAGAAGTATCTTCACCAGCTTTTCAACACTACCTCCCTGATGTGAGGGTTTAGCTTGAATAAAATTCTTCTTTGTGCCATATCACCTGCGTTCAGAGAGCCACGTACCCCTGCTGTTGTCATTACACTGCTGTTGCGAGTTGTCTGCCGCAGAGATAGATGGAAGCGCAAAGTAACCTCACCAACACACCTATTCAGCAGGCAGTGCCAAAGCACTAGAGCAAAGAGGTTAAGGAATATCGTCTCTAATGTCACGGAGACTAAGTCCCAGGGGGCCTGGTCTTGCAATTTGGCAAACAATCCTTTATGAAGTTTCTCAGTGAACAGAAACCGAATCCTTCATTTTCAACAAAGCCATTTAAAAAATCCGTACAGTAATGCATTGTGCCAATGCTTAAAATGAACAGTGCAAGTCATTAGGAAGCTATCATACTTAATCTTGCATATAGCAGGACTGTTTAAATGCTACAGAACAGAGAGTTTCAAATAGCTTTTTGCTAACTTTAATAACCAAGTTTACAATTGAAAGGCAAGAGCAAAAGGGGGAGGAATTTAGATCAGCGCAATGTAAACCTAGATCAAAAATGAAAGGTCTTGACTCCCACTGTTCTTATGTCAAATCATATTTGTCAAAACAAAAATTAGTGCTGAAATCTTGTTTGGAATAAAAATTAGGATGCCGTTTCTATGAAACATGATGAACTTGTTAACTGTTGAGGTGCAAAAGACTCCAGTTGTTACTGGTTATTTATCTTCACCTCTTGGGGTGCAGGTGATGCAGGGCAAAACAAGAACTGAAAACACTGAGATCCCTTCTTCTGGTTATGCTGGTACCGAAGGCTTCAAAAGATTGAACTGGCTTTGATTAAAATCGGTGCCTTGTTAAAACAGGAGTTTGAAAAGCGACCATCTCCGAGTGCTGCTTTTCGTGTTCTTTTTGGTTCTTTTTCTCATTGATAGTGCTTGGAGACCAGACTGAACTTTTGACATTTAACCAGAGATTTGTGTGAGAAGCCTAGGAGCTGGCTGAGACCACGTCACCAGACAGCTTCTGGGTGGTGGCACACTGTCAAATTCTGGGGGAAATCTACAGAGACTTTTTAGACATCTCAGGATTATCTTGGCAACAAAGTAAACTGTGAAAAATCACTGCACAGTTTCTTGAAAAATCTGCTTCACAGCAAATATCTGCCAATCCTCTCTGCAGAGTGCTCTGGGTCAGGCAGAACAAGCGGTCGGGAGCCTGGAAATCCTGAGATAGGATCTGGGTTTAGGCCAGAGCTCCCGGCCCGGTCTGGGCTTTAGGTTCTTCTGCCAGCAAAAAAGCAGTAGGCATTTTTCTCCAAGTTTAAAAAGAGTTTAAATGAAGTTAACGTGCTGGGTAGAGAAATAAAAAGATTGAAAAATCCGTGTTCAGGGAAAGTGCTGCAGCATGCTGACCAAAGTTTTAGCCTGCTCTACTCAGTACCAGTTACAGCAAGACAAGAAACAAGAGTCAACAGACAGCAAGGCACACGCTACCCCTCTGACACAAAGCAAAGAGCCCCTTGTATACTGGCCCATTCCCCAGCCAGCTGCTGTCTCCCCATCTCCGTTCATCACATTAGTTTACCCTCCATCATCTGAGCTGGCGTTTCCACCTCTGCTCATCCTAAACACCTTGCACTAACCATACATCTTCCCTCTGGAACGGCACTGCTGGCCACACAAAAACACTCCCAACAGTTTATTTTTTAACTTTTCCTTTCATAATTGTCCTCCAGCATGGAAACCTTGCACTAGATATCAGTACTGAAAGATACAGTCCAGTTCCAGAAGATATTCTCATGTAGAAAGACAATCTGCTCACATTGCAAGTAGGATCAAGCCAGTTGTCAGTGATCTCTAGGACAGGACTGGTACTGTTTCTTCAGCTGGCACAAATTAAACAGAAAATCCAAATGAAACTAGGAAACAGGTTACAGGCCTTTCAGGAAGAAAGAAAATTTCTCAGTTAAGTCATTACAACCCAGACCTTTGGCTGCCTGTGAACGGTACCGACATACTGCAGATGAAGCCTGCAAAGCCACCACCACCAGACCTGAGTTACAGCCTTGCCACTGTCTCTTATTTATTGAGTTTTTGTCTGTGAACCTGATAGCTGTAACACAAAGTAACTTTATTCCCTTTACTTAAGGTAAACTAAACAAATTACATCTGAGCAACAAGGTAGCAGAAGAGAGAGATAAAGGGGACAAAAAAGTAGCCCAAGAACTAGAAAAGATCTATTTATTTTTTTATCAGCACATTCTCCTGTAGACTTAAAGAAAAAAAAAAAGTCCATTAGCTTTTGAGCAACCTCATTTTTCTTGGCTTTCCAAATAAACCACTGCACCTACACATCAGGGACTTCATCAAAAACCACTTCATATCCAAGGTTATTTTCCAGCCTTCTTCGTATTAATCTTCCTCACTCTCCTCTCCAGATATTGGTCATAAGGTCACACCCCAAACACCCTCCACCCCACACGTGCTCCCCGGATGCACAGAGCCGGGGGGGGAACTACGCAGAAGAGTAGAACCCACCTTACGGAGCCCTTGGCCTCCAGCAGCTTCACAGGCAGCCGCCATGGGCAGCTCTGCCCTCTGCTCCCCTCCCAGCCTCCGCCGGGTCTTGGGGCAACATGCTGGGCACTGCCGTGGTTCCCAGCTCTCTAACCGCACTCATTCTGCTTAGCTTTAGATTCTGCCTCTCCCTGGTGCTTGTCCTTACCTGCAGCAGGGGCAACAGACATAGGGGGGGACTGTGCCAAGCCCCCACATATCCCAACAAACCAGCCTCCATCACCTCAAGACACAAACCACCCTTGATTTCAGTCTGTGTTGACATGCCACGCCTGATCTCTTCCACTTCATGATTCCTGACAGATTTAGCTCTGGTAGCTGACAGAATGATGACCCTGCTTTGTAGGCTACCAACTGGCTACTAATCTCTTTAGCTATCAATTATCCGATCCCGGGGATGCTAATTTTCTTGCAGTTCTGGAAGAAATACTCAGTGGATCCATCAGAAATCCATGCATTTTACTAAAAGCAGGGCATCACTCAAGACAACGCAGAGGTTACTGCCACTCTATAAGCTTTGTATCTAAAACGAGTCAAAGCCTAGTCCTGTACACTGTAGGGTGGATAACGTCACACTTGCCCCAACTAAGGAAAGGTCAAAGTGCTGATCGCTCCCTGAAAAGATGCTTAGAAACAGGAGAGCAACTAATCCTGGTGCACGTGGCTTGGAAGAAGCAGAGCCAATGCTACATCAGCCTGTGCAAAGAGACTAAAAGGTAACACCACCTTGAAAGAGCTATTGGCCAAACAAGGATGACCCACCTCCCACCCAAAGGCAAGGAATTTTGAAGACTGGCATTAAGGAGATCGCCCAAACGTGTGGCCCACAAGATAGCTCAGTCTGGTTTTCGTTGCCAACAGGAGCGATCTTCCTGTTGTTAATGGGAAGTGATAATGAATCACAGTTCCACCTGCACTACACAATGGGTGTTAGCATATGTGCCACACAGTTTCTAGGTAAATCTGGCATCACAGAGAAGCATCTTGAAATGTTGGCTTTTAGGTTGCTATGATCAAATTTAATACAGAATGTGTTCCACCTGGGGAAGAAATAGCTTTTTTGGATTACAAACCACTCATGTTTCTCAAATATTAATTTCCCCTGAAGAATTAAGTCTATCATTCAAACTGAACTAGCAATGGCAGCTCTCCCCTGAACAAGTGATGGGTGAGAGAGAGAAAAAAGAGAGCTCATGCTCATTTAGGAACGTGGCAAAGTAGACTGTGTCTGGAGGAGATCAGGCTGGTGGGAACAGGTTAGCAATATTCTTATTATGCACTGGAAAAAAAGAAAAGAATGGTGTTCAGCATAAAAATGAATTGCTTGTCACAGTAACAGGCCTTCAGACAGTTACTTCCTTCAGTGGAAGGGGAGAGAAGATAGATGATAAGCACCTATTGCCAACTGATTCTTAAGTATTTAATACTTGGCAGCAGCTCCCCAGCCTAATCCTCTTTTCCCCAGTTTCTCCAACCATCTTTCATCATTTAGCGATCCTCCAACAACAGGCACTGTCCTGTCACTGCATGACTCCAAACCTCCTGGAGCTCAAATCAAACTGTTTCTATTTGAAAGTGTTGCAGAAGAGGAAGCGGTTTGACCAAGCCTCAGGAACACAATCCTTGATACAGGAGAGATGCTGCAAATCCACTCTCCATGTGTATCCAATCCATTTCCCATGACACACAGATTCTATTGCAGGCAGACTATGTCAGCTATGGAGAGCTCAGCAGAAAATTGAAAGCAATAATCATTCAAATGCTCCTTCGGGAAAGAGGTTTTCACCTTTGGGCAACAGGGCTCAGATGTCAGTGAAGTAGAGGTAATTAATTCTGGCAAAGATAGGTAATTTGACAAGCACGGAGTAATTCTGGGAGGAACAGTTCAAGAAGGTTAAGCAGAAGACAACAGCAGCAATACTGGTGGGGCAAAATACTGCTGGTCTCTCCTCTTCTGGATGTTTGAAATTAATTTTAGTCTGGTCAAAGGTAATCTGATTATATACTATTTATTGCTCCTTCACATACCTCCTCAAGGACTTGCATCATTTAATGTGAGGGGTCCCAACAGTCCTATTAAAACAAACACACACGTCCTACCTGCAACTATTTTCCATGGACTCCGAGCGACGTAGGTAGCAGTTAATGAGCAGAGACTGCTAATTCACCTTAGAATTCAAAGGAGAGATGCTTCGTTATAATAATCAGGAAGAAGGTGCCCTTCTATCTTCCAAACACACTTCCCAAAAAACGGCTGTGGCAGACGTGTTACGACAGCACAGGAGACAGAGATGCGGCTCGTAACTCTAGATGGCATTTTTCCCTCAGCCGCTAAGATACGCTCTGGAAGGGCTTTGCAGAACAGACAGTGCATTCTAGTTTGGGTTATAAAACTGCTCATCCCTGACGTGGTTTTATCTATAGTCCGGACAAGCAAACATCACCTCCCGTAGCATGTTCACAGAAATGATCTGGTCCTTAACACAAGCCCAGATGTGAGAGCAGAATTCAGAGATACAGGAAAGAAACTGCTCTTTGCCTCAAAATGAAGTAATAGGATTAATTATGCTGTTCAGTATGCAACAGAATGGGAGGTGCTGGGCCTGGACACCTGCTCTCAATCCAGATACTGCTAAGCAAGTTACTGCTCATGAGCTGATCTAGGATCCCTAATAATCAACGATGAAAGAATCTAAGTACACTGTATTTGTGAACGCAGTGGGTCAGGAGAATGCAAAGTCATTATCATGCCTCAGCTGATGAGCAGGAACACATTAAGCCATGGTAACTCCATCACTTGGAACCATCTGTCCATATTCTTCCTTTTCTCTCCTATATTGTTAAAATCACACCAAGACGACCCCGGCTGAAAGACTCCAAATGCTCTCCAGTATGTTGCTTGACAGGATTAGATATCAAGATAATCTTAGCAAATTGGGAAAATAGTCTGAAATAACCAGGATGCAATTCAATAAGGACACACAACGTATTTCACCCTGAGGGAAGAACAACGAACCACGAAGCATAAGGAATAAATGGTTAGACAGCACTCGCAGAAAACAAAACTGTAGCTACAGCAGATCACAAATTCAGCTCAAATCAACAATGTTGTAATGTTCCAAAAAGGAGCAAACCCCACCCCAGGACAGGTAAATAGCATGTGTCACATGCAAGACATGAAAGGGCTCTTACACTCCACGCTGTGTTGGCAAAGCCTCAGCCAGGACACAGAGTCCACTTCAAGAAATATCTGGCTCATCTGGAGACTTCAGAGGGGAGCAGCAGCCCTGAGGGGAAGGCCACAGAAGAACGTGACCTACAATTAAAGCTGGAAAGGTCTGGGGTTGCTCAGCCTTGAGGGGAGAAGGCTGAAGGGAACTTGGCGACATTTTGCAAAGACACAGAGAGATGCTGCAAAGAGTATGATGGTAAACCATCCTCCACATCCATGAGGAGAGGCCAAGAAGTCACAGCTTAACTTTCCACAGGAGAGCGAGGTCAGACACCAGTACAAGCTTTAAAACTGTAAAGCACTGAAGCAGGATGCCTGCGATGACTTTCCAACACGGAGTAGCTTAGGGATGACTTAAGAAGGGAAGGACTAAATGACCTCTTGCCATTCCTTTTTTTGTTCTGTGATTACTCACTAAGATCAATGAGAATTGCAGGTCTCCAAAAAGCCTCACAAAGATGCCCCTTAGAGATGCACCAAAGTGATTCTGAGGGAAGGAAGTGCTACATAAAATGCTTTCTGATGGTTCGATTCCCTGCAAACCCCCAAAGCTACCTCCGTGACAGAGTACATCACAGTTACAATTTTGGATATACACAGAAGTCAGGAAATTAAAAATGCTGGTTCCCACAGCAACCAGGATGCAGCCTGCCAAGAGTGAAGGAATGTTCTAGCCTAGTCAAAAGGTGTTAATTTTAATGCCTGAAGGCGACTTCCACTTCCAGATGCCTGAAGAAGGCCTCGGTGAAGTCAATGAAAGCTCTCTGCTCTCACGTGCGGGAAAAACTTGATCCTCGGTTTCTTTGTTCCTGAATTACCTGCTCTTGCTTGCAGAGCACAGCACAGATTTGAGTTTGGAAATTAAGATGCGAGACAGACAAATCAAGGCTGCTGCGAAGACCTTCACCAGAAATGCTGTGATCTTGGACCATGCTACACTTCGGTATTCACATAATTTGTGCTTTCCCACCCTCCAGCTCTGTGAAGAAATGATATCCCTATGTAATCACGTATTCAGATAAAAGCACTGTGGCAAGAAATAGGCATAACTTAGGTGTTCTTAATTGCATGTTTTTATCAGAGCAAGGATATTATGGGTATATTGAAACCGGTATGGAAACCACCTCTGCCTCTAGAACTTTCTCTTGAAACACCTTCATTTTCCTGCACTGAGATTTTTTTCTCCTTTTTTCTTTTGGGAGTTGCATATAAAGTCTGTTAGGGTACAGTAGATTTTTTGAGAATAAAACATCAGAAGACGGATGAACAATTTTAGTAAGTCAAAAAAAATCCTCCCCTTTTTTCACACTAACGCCTCAAGCAAAGGCTAAGGGATTTTCTTGAACTTCCAAAAAATTCTCTCTAGAGACAAGAACAATCCTGAGAGGCTAAAAGAGAGTATTTTTTAAAAGTATAAAGGTCTTCAAATGACAAATGCCTACCACAATATTCTGAACACATAGATCCAACCTTGAAACCAGTGACAAATCTGAAAGTTGACGTCCCATGGGATGATGTTAAACCTACTGATTAAGTGAGATAAGAGACTTCTCTCATCCCAAAAGGCAACAGAGATGGAAAAACAAAACAAAACAAAAAACCCACAGAAATAAGTACCTGGAGAAATGATAGAATAGGAAATTCTGTAGCGGAAGCCATTTGAAATGTGATCTCCTGAAGGTGAACAGAAAAATGCCAAAAATCTAACGCTAATCCAGATGAATATCCAATGAGATATATAATGAAGGTGGCAAGAAACTTCAGTAGTAGCACAAAAAGAGATATGATAAAGCAGTTAAGTTCTAAATGTGAAATCTAACACTGCAAAGCCAGTTCTGAACCTGCCTAATCTCTTCAGAAGTTTCAAGAGTGGTAAAGGAGTGAATAAAAAACAAAGATAAGTGGGTTTATAGCTACCCATCTCCTCTGAATAAACAAGGAAAAGCTAAATACAGAGGGCTCAAGGTAAGAAAACAAGAAGTCTCAAGATATTTCCAACACAAAAAGGCATAGCTAAAAGTATATTTTAAAAATATTCTTAACTTGCTCTGCTTTTCTACGTAGCTTCTAGAAGCGCAAGTCTGCAGCTGGGTTTGTGTCTGCAGCAGCAATTACGTAAAGCATCTGATTGCAAACAGTGGCTAGAAGATGAATGGGCCTCAGCATTTCTGAAAGATATATTCTGACCAAAGCAGAGGTATCTGTGTAGTCAGGAGCTTCAAGTCTGGTATTCAGCTCTGCATATTCTGTGTTATTACCAAGTCAACACAGAGGGGTGCCATTAAGATCCTTGGAGTGAATGCTGGATGTTAGTTCAAGCCAGTTGGAAATGCCAAATCTCCAGCTCAGCTTTTGCTGTGGCGTTGCCACCAACGCCTCCGTAATCCAGAGAAGAATCGGTGAGCAGTCCAACTACACCCACTCTCAGTTGGCTGCCTTTTAATCACACGCTCAATATCTCTGAAGATTAGACAATTATTTCCACATAATTAGTGTCCGGAATGAGGCACAAACAACATCCATAACAGGGTGATTTAAAAAAAAAAAAAAAAAGAAAAAGAAAAAAGCTTAAAGACAAGCAGACTGTATTTTGAAACATAGCCCTCAGAGTCTGAAAAAAAAAAAGGAAAAAAAAAAAAAGTTACAGCCTGGATTGTTCCTCTGTCTACATGGTAACAGGGCTGCTCATGTGTGGCTTGCTTCCTCCACATCGCTGTATGTTCTACTCCTCAGCATCTCGAAAAGAGGTCCCAACAAATGCTCTCTAGTCACAACATCTCAACACAATTTTCTTTCTTTGTCTGCTTTCATTTGCTACTTTAATGGCTGTTTTTCTTTTTCTTTTTTGTTTCCTTCTCCTCCATTTTGCTGTGCAAAGCAGTTCTGACAAATCCCAAGACACTCTCCTACTTTTAGGTCTCATTAAATTCAAAACTCTATTCAGGGTCAATGGAAAGTTCATAAAACTCATGAGGAAGCCCAGGATGATTAATGATTTTACACTGAGATAATGTGAAGTTTGCCCAGTTTCCTGCTAAAGACAGGCCCAGACCAAACCCTTGCTGTCCAATCTTTGCCGTTCTCCTCGTATCTAAAGGGCTGAACACAGAGAAACACTGGAATGTGCATCTGTGCTTTGCATCTGAGGCCAAGGCTGTTCTCCACTGAGTCTTCCAAGTTTGTTTTTTGTTTTCTAAGATGTAAATCTCAGCTGAAGGGAGATGAATCTATACAGTTCAAATAAAATTTCTTCAAGAATTGCTGTCACAACGAAGCCGATCAGGTCTAGCTCAGCCCCAGAATAAGGGCTTTGACAGCAAAGGTGTTGAAGAAGGCCCTAGGCCACTACATGAGACATTAATAGTTTTTTTCTGTTTAAACTTTTTAAATGAGTATTTCAAGCTGACAAGTTACTACCTGTCAGCTGAGCCACTGTAATAAGTTTAAATCTCTCTGTGTGAGGTTTAGGGTTCAGTGGAGCCCTGATGTTTGAAACAGCACATTGAAAGGAAGCCACCATTCTCACCACGAGCCAAGGTGAGAGCAGAGTGGGAACAGATCCCCTGCAGTATTAATGACAACCTTGGCGTCTGGAAGGAGTGATCTTTGGCAGGTGGAAAGCAGGGGAAAAAAAAAGTAACAAGGATAAATGTCAGCTCTAACATGAATCATGCAACCAATCTCCAACGAGTTTGATATTTGGAGGATATTCTGATTCACTACTTCCCGCTGACAGGAAATAAGTTTGTTGCTACAGATTTCAGTGACAACAAAAGCCAACGTCAACTCAAAATGCCCTTCCTGAAAATAATATTCAGTTGTGTAACATTATACATTAAAAAAAAAAAAAAGATGATGATGCTAGGGAGCAACAGTGCTCCAGCAACATCTTCATTACAATGTATTTCTCTCTTTAAAGAGCTCATGGAGCCAACTATCTAATGTCATG
>NW_009620324.1:45764-71130 GCF_000690535.1 Cariama cristata
GGAAAGAGACTCATAGGCAGAACAGAAAAGCTGCGCCAAGTGATTGCACAATTGGAGGTTACCATTTCTCTTCTGTTAGTTAGAATGTTGCTAAATTAGTATTTTCATCCAATTACCTTTCCCATGTTAAATATTCACACATCAACTCCTGTTGCTTCTAATTGAGGTGGGCACATTTCCTGCCTGCTTCACAGTTTCCTAGCTAAATCACTGATGAAGGAAGCAGCTATTTGGAAAATGTTTGGCTCAACAGGCAAGACTGGATGGTTGAAGGGACTGACTCTGGGACACGAAGCCTTTTGTGTCCAATTGGGCCCAGCACCTGAGGCGGTGGTCAAAGAGCTGCTGTTAAAAGCTCCTGTGGAAGGAGCTTGGTGGTAGAAGTCTACTGGAGAGATGGGCTCCATCCAGATCAGAGACTGGGGAGGTCACGGCGTCACAATGCAGTGAGAAAGTCCAGTAGGATTGCACTGCATTTGACAGGGAGAAAAAAAACTGAAGGTTTCTGAATCTCAGGACAATCAACTTGGAACTTTCTAGAGACTTCGCTGTATACATTCATGTGGTCATTATTCTTCTTCCCCAGCCACAGCAACCCCTCTTTTTTTTTGATCCTGGAGAGCCAAAATAGCACTATTTCCAGGCAACTGAGACCAACGACCTCCTGTCTTCAGAACAGTCAGGACAGTTCAGGCCAAAGTCTGAGCTGAGTACACAAACACAGCCTAAGCAGCCGCTGATTTTTCCAAGAACTGCTAACCAGCCTGTGCAGACAGCCCTGTGTACTCCGTCACCAAGTAATCAAACGTGGAACAACATGGCGGGTGCTACAGGAGGATGAAGTCTAAATACCCTACGTCTTTTAGATCCAGCTGCTGTCAGATCTTTGCCATCCCATTCCAGTGACCTGGCTGTGTCCTAGATGTGACAGTTGTCACATGGATTCACATCAGATAAAGCTACAGAGCCTCACAATGATGCACAAATTCAGCATATGTCGAGAGAAGCAATGGGTGTGACAAGGCAGTTCATCATTTTAGGCATGATTTCAAGTGGGGAGAGAGGAAAAAAGGGGGGAACCAAGTTAAGCATTGCTATTTTTATACTAAAATTAATATACTAATGTGCAGTTAGGTGGTGAAAAATGACTGTCTAACAGCACAGCAAGGTTCCGTATTTACTCTCTGTCACTGATTTCAGAGCAAACTGGCTCAGGTTATAAGTCAAAGAAGGATTCTTCTGCTGCCAGCACTGCACACTTCAAGAGATATCTGAAAATCATTAAAAGACTGTGCAATCAAAATGTAACTGACAATTCAGCTGATGCATGAGCAGAAATAGATGCCAGCTCACTCTCCCATAGCTAGAGAAACTCTGTAAAGCTAACAGGATTTTAAAAACATTTTGTCAGAAAAATAAGTGGCTATGACAGACCCAGGGAGCGGGCAGAATAATAATTCAGCTATCTCACGCTGGATATCACAGTGACAGGTGCATTTCAAGTGCTGCGCTACATAATACAGTTGCCCTCTCCAGCAGCCTCACTCCAAGGAATTCAACATGCTTTGCAAACGTCAATTAATTTAATGCTCACAACACTGAGGACAGGAATGCTGAGATGCTGGGGTAAGAAGGGTTAAAATAACTAGATCAGCACTGGGAACAGAATACATAATCCGCGGATCTCTAGCCTTCACCCTTAGCCACAAGCCCAGCTGTGCCATTTTTCTTAAATAGTTCTCCTAAACAAGCATGTTTTGGGCCTGAATCTAACAGTGGTCAGATACTCTGCAGGTCTTCCTTGAGTTAGCTTAACTGCAGAGAGAAATTTTGCAGATAATTCTGAAAACCCCACAGTTGTGCAGTCATTTACATGGGAACCTTGTGGTGCAGGTTTTATTCTAACAGAGATCATCCTTCCACCCTAGTAGTGTGCTTTGCCCACTTCCATGGCATAATTTCCAGGGAAATCATCACACGTCTGAAATGGCTGCAAGTCTAAAACATGTTTACCCCATTGGAGAGCATAAGATGGGATGTTTAGCATGGCACATCTTATCACAAGCATCACAGATGAGTAAATAATGCTTATGAAAGAATCACAGCTAGTGCTTTTAAGGAAAGGGCTTTCAAGTTGCAATGATTATAAATGACAGCAATCAGAAGACTTCTGCACAAATAAGCTATGTCCAGAACATGGGAGAATCTTGATGAAACTGATGCCCAAGGAAGAGGATCTAGAGAGCATCAGTCACAAGTAGGAATGCTAAGACCAAGTCATCAGATCAAAGTCCAAGCAGGCGGGAACGCAGCCTTCCACTGTATGCAGCAGCCTAGCACGCACTTGGGTAGTGGGCAAGTCTGATCTCCAGGTATGAAGAAGTACGGAAACTGTACAGATACTCTCCCAGATGCGAGCTGCCACCTTCCAAGGCAGAGAAGAAAAAAGATTAACTATGGTAGAGATACAAGAGTTTTTCTGCCTGTGATTTTCCTGCCATCTGGGCAGACATTGGGGAGGGATGCCAGCTTATGGCTGCTAACAGAATCAGAATGCTATGTCAGAGCAGAAGGTGAAAGTTTATTTTGTATTTCTACTTTGATTAGGGAGAATATTTGATAAAGAGCAGCTCCCCCACTTCCCCCAGGGTGAAGTTGCTAAACTGAAGGCTAGGCTACAAGTGAGCATCACATTTGCAACAGGAAAATGTGTCACCCTTCAAGAACTCAACTTCTCGTGCACACAAACATACATGAAAATAGCCCCAAAGAGGTTCTTTCCCTCCCACACGGAAGCAGCTGTAGAGAAATCTCAGCTTAATATTGACACCTCCAGCCTGGAGAGTACCCAATTTGGCTCCATTACATCTGTAGCTTGGAATAAAAAGATGCATGATGTGACAGAAGGGGGAATGGGCAACAATGAAGGCGGCAAACAGTGCCCTGTCCTCATTTCTAGAAGTCTCTGAAGATAAGAGGGATAGAGGGCTGCAGCAAGGGGTTGCCTAACGCTTCTGTTCTTGACCACCCAGAGTTAAAAGGAGGAAAAGCCTATTAAGAGGCTGAAATGTACCACGTAGCTTCTCTTCTGCAATTGTCTGCAAATTCTTGTGCTCCAAAGCGTTTTCCTTGAGAGTGTTCACAGGCACGCTACAAACAAGCATAAGTACTGCCAATTGTTTTAGCATGATAAACGCATTTAAAAGCTTTCAATATTTTTGTGTGTTTACAGGCACGCTCCTTGAGGAATTTTGACAAGCTTGCCAGAATGAAAGTTGCAAAATGCTTAACTTTGTGCTGAAGTTAATGTAAATTCTCAAGTAAGAAACCTGGGTATTCTTGGGGCATTGGAAGAGGAAGGCAAAGGACAAACAAACCCAAATCACTGCTCCTGACAAAGCGAGACTGGGCAAGAGCATTGGCTCGTCATACACAACCTGTGCTAGTACAAGGCATGCTTCCAAAACCGCTTCCTCCCGATACCCCAGCAATCGTTAACGTGGCCTCCATGCAACTTACAGTATTGCACAACCAGATGGGAGTTAACTCTCTTGGTACTTCTGCAGGAACTAAAAAGACAAGTGCCTTATCTGGGGCAATAAAAGGACTTGATGGTGGCACCACAGGCGAAACACCAAGGTTTCTCCCCATGCTGCGGCTAAACAAAAAGCCAGCCCTTCCCCTGCCATCTCCAGCAGGGCCACCTACCCTTGAAGTCCAGAGGCCAAACAAGGCTGCTGCTCTTCAAGGTTTTGGCCATCCTAGAAGACACGTGATGCTATTTCCACCTTCAGACCTCCACTTTCACACACATCTCACAGCTCCCCAAAGCTAACGAGGCCCGCATAGGAGGCTCTACTCAGTTTCCACACAAAGCAGTAGATCTCCACATCTACGGTCTGAAAGATCACACCCATGTCACATACCTGATGTACGGAAGGGCTGGGACACCTAGAGAGTGCAAAAACAGGAATGGGAGTGTTTCTTCCAACTGTATTAGTCAAATCCCTTTGCCCTGAGGAAATAAAGCTGACAGATAATTTGCCCGCTAAAGAAATCTATTCCACCCTAATCTGGGTGAGGGACTCTGGGAGATAATCTCTGCAAAACAGACTCCTGTGGAAAGAAGCCGAGACACCTCTGTACAGCAAGCGTTCCCCAAGGACTGGTGGGAAAGGGCTACTAAAGCAGATTCTGCTGGCCTTCTCACCACGGCACAACCTCCGCAGGCAAGGCCAAGCTACGGCGGAGTGAGCAGAGCAGGGAAGTGCTTTAGGTGCAAATGAGGAAAGAGACAATTTATATCCCAAAAAGTCAACAAGTATCCCACCAGAACGAGCAGGGGAATAGCACTGAAATTACATAAGTGGTTCACATAAGTAACCTGCTAAAGAGTAAAATTATATAAGCCAGTAAGAACGGAGTATAAAGAGCCTTTATTATTGATTCACTCACTCAATATTTCATGGAATTCACATCTTGCTCAACAGTGGAGAAACGAGAGAGAAAACACTCAGTTTGGTCAGGTCCTGATGTCTACAAGCTTAGACAAATAGCAGCATTGTCAGGTTTGGACTGACTTCATGTTTTAATAAAGACACTGGTTGGTTTCAGCAGTGCTCTCAGACACATTTGGCACTAAATCTGTACACAGAGGTGAGACAGCCTGGGCATTGAGAGATGCCTGTAGGAATGAGATTCCCAGCAATGGGATATGGGTAGGTAACCCCTAGGAGCTGTGTTGAAAGTCTCGCTTCATAAAAATAGAAAGAGGAAAGAGATCAAAGCTGTTACAGATACCTCGCCGCATTGCAGAGAAAGGAATTGACATGGACATGTGACCTTTAAAAAATTCAACGAAATTGCACTAAAATTGATTCAGAACTCACCAAACATGTTACCGATGTGGCCATTCTTAGTCAGCGGTCGCAGTTCATTTTTTCCGAGTGCATATTGTTTGTAGTTATCCCAAGCGAATTTCATCATCTATAAAAAGAAAAATTGAAAGAAAGTGCTTAACAGAACTGAAAGTTTTCTGAACTTCAGCTTTGGGAATGAATGTGAGCATCCTATTCACTGCTAAACCCAGCAACCAATGACCCGTTAATTATAAAATCTTAATTTGCACTGAACAGTTATGAATGGGGCTGCATTCAGCAGTTCGCTGAAGTCTCAAACTCATCACTCCCGGTGCAGAACTCGGGATTAGCACACTTCAGAAGTACCACAGCATCCAACAGACTGAGAGTCCACTTTTCCCCATGGCTGTGCAAACCCAGTGGGAATGTTAGAAAGATGTCTCCATCTCTGAATTTCTGACCTTTTTTGCAGAGTATCAATATATCAGCATGGTAATTAAAATGGGCTAAAAATGTAAGGCCAAAGCTGATACATCTCGTAAGTACAGGGATGATAGCTTCTGAGTTTTCGCATTTCTTTACAATAGCAATAATGAAACTTGAACAAACGGCAAAACCACCCACCATCTGCCACGTTGCAGCCATTACACGTGCAACTTTGGCAAAGCAGCACCACAGAGACACACAATGCGCTTAATACTGTGGGTGAGCAAAGGAAGAAACTGATCTTTGTTTAAGGACTGCACAGAAGTGTTCTTTCGATTAATTAACAGGCATTCATAAAGGAGAAAGGGGAAATCCATGACATTTTGATATCGTCCTATGAAAACTCAAATGAGTTTTCTTAAGAGAGTCCTGCAGATGGGCTGGGTGATTTCTGAGAAACTCCTTCCAATTAAAACAATTCCTTTTGGGACATTTGAACTGCCCAGGCGCAGCACATTAACCTTTCCCTGAGGACCGCAAGGCAGCATGTTTTGTGCACACACCCACCCACAGCCAGCTTTTTCTGTCCTCCTGCCCCTTTGACTCCAGCTGGTAGGAAAAATTAAACCTACAAGTGTCCTCTCTTCAGCTAGGCGAGACTAGGACTTGTCAGCTTCTAAGGAGTGCCTTAAATAAAGCTCCTTTTATAATCCACACAGCCTGGCTCTGAGCAGTTTCAGCCCCAGCATCGCAATGACCTGTACATTCTTTGATTCAATCCCTGGAAAAAAGTCAGATAACAAAGGGGAAGAAAGCGGCTTCAGAGAATCGACAATATTCTCCACCGCCGCTCAACAAAGATAAGAGTCTTCTAAAATGCTTCACTCAAAAAAGACATTTGAGAGAAAATGACAGTTTAAAACAAATCATTCCTCCACAGACTGCCCCTGTCTAGTGTCTGCAACAGCATTTACTGCTCTGTTTCAGGATCAGAATATGCAGGTTACAATTCCTTCTGTCATTTCAGTTCTTACTTTCGTCCTTCCCTCCAGCCGTGTGTTTCACAAACCCAACACTGCAAGCCTCTGGCAGTATCCTCCTTAATTAGCACACATACACAAAAAGCCACATCACCAGATTTCCCCCTCCCACCACCTTTTTAAACATCAAGTTTCCAAAGTAAAGTTTCACAGAGCTGGTCATATGGACAAGGATAAACATCTGCTGAACTGATTGATAACATTCGGACTCCAACACCACCAGGAGAAGGAATGTTGGACAAACAAATAAAAGTCAACTTCGGTTTTAAAAACTCAGTGTGGGATGAATTAGTCACTGGAGTGCTCTGCTCCAAGGAAACTAAATAATGACCAGAGGGAAAAAAATAAAAGAAACCCTCCACAAAATTCACTTAAACACGCCTCAATCATATGACCCAGGGTGTTAATTTTATTTTCGCTAGATCTCTGGGGTTTTTTTTCAGTGGCAGTATTATTATAAATGGGAAGTTCTCATCCTTCATTAACGTAACAGGGCAGATCTTTGAGGAACTCTGGACTCTCTCTGACGGTACCGAGCAAATGCTTTTATGTCTCAGAGCTTGATCCTGAAGTTTACTGCAGGAAAAATGGTGTTTCCATAAAGACAGCCTTCTTACAGCAAGCGATAGGGCTTGTGCACCAGAAAGGAAACAGCTAGGCAACCTATTCGGTTCATTGCTCTTCTAAATCAGAGCTGAGGAAGGAGGACCCACCCTTCTGGCACACAGAGAGCCTGGACATGGAGAGGATGTGGAAGTGACTCTATTTTGTTGCATAAAACTCCTAACATTGTATTTCTGAATCAGCCTCATTTTAAGCTGAGTATGAGATTTAAAGTTCTTTCCTTCCCTCAACTTTTTTAACCCCTCCATTCCAGAAGGTCTGAAGTTTCTTCAAAGCATGTGAGAAACCTAGGCATCCCTCCCACACTGGCACGGACGGCTCTCTGGGATGCAGAGTTCGCCGACACCTCCATCACAGGCACGAAAACTACCCCAGGTTTCCCTTCAACAGCCACTTATATCCTACAAGGGAAATCTCCTCCTCTCCTTCTGTCTTCTCACACAAGGAGGGACTGCAAGAGGCCTGCTGACAGACTCCCCAAAGTGACTCATTTCACATAGGACTCCCAAGCGCTATTTGAATAAATATGTTTATTCTGAATTTGCCCGTTCAACCATTTAAGCTGCATTTGTCACGGTGTTGCAAAAGTTCCACTACAAAATGATTTCTTGGGCTGTGCTAGCTGCAGTGTCTTAAACTCTCCCTCTCTGTTCTGTCCTGAGCTGATAATCAGGCAGACAGAGGATGGATGAGATTGGATATGCTGCTTCATCATACTAAAGGGTTGCCAGTTTTCCTTTACGTGAATGAAATTTTGCTCACTGCTTTTAAACCCTGTATATTTGAGAGGCAAGATGCATAATGTGGTACCCTTTCATTTTCCAAGATCAAGCTTTCCTCTCTCTAATGATAGGTCCAAAAGCAGCAACTGGAGAAGTTTAAAAGGCAAAAGCATCTGTGCCATTCTGCCCATTCTGGCTTTCTGCAGCTGTCTTTCCAATCCAAATTTAGTAGTTCAACTTCCAAACCACTAAAGAGATTCATCAAGTTTCTCAAAGTGGGGACTCCGCATTTATACACCCTATGGAGGACTGAGATGGAGCTTTCAGAAGCTTTCTCTGACAAAGGTTCTGAATGCCAGGCTGAAACGGAAGGGGATGGAGACAAGAGGTGCAAAATGGAAATTTGCATAGTGAGGTGTTTAAGTCAGCTTTCTGATGAGACATCACGGTTAGAAGTGAATATTTTATGCCATTCTAGTCACGACAGATCACAATACATCAGCATTAACGTTATGCCATTTTAGATATGAAAAATTGCACCAGAACCACAAAAATTATGGAAATAGATCCATAATTTTAGATTTCGTTCTCACCAGTGTGCCATCTGCCATCTAATAGACAATTATCTATTTGGCCCTGAAATTCTGATCACCGTGGCTTTCAGTTGATTTATAGCAGACACTTCCAAATTTATAATCAAATTTGTCAGATTGCTCTTTCTTTTTTATAATCTGTAAGTCACTTTTTACTTCCGAGAGTTTCAGACACCCACCTAGATGATTATATATTAAAATCGACTACAAGTACCTAAACTGAAGTCTGAAAACCCGCACTATCACTTTCATCATTTAGGCCATTACCTTTCCTTGTGGTTTGCTCCATCCAAAAGATCTTGCTCTCAGCCCACGTGTATTTCGTACAGGCAGCAGCCTGCAGCCACGCAGAGCCAGGCGCTGAGTGCAAAGTCCTGCACCGAGCTGTTTGCTGGGTCAGGGTCTTCGTTCTTACGTCTTTGCAGGTTCACCACACTGCAGCATTTAGATTGCACACAAACTATGCAGAATAAGGCTTGGTTAAAACTGCTTTCAGTGCTTTTTTTTTCTCTTTAATGCATGGAAACATTTTTATTTAGAAGTCAGCTTTATAAGTACTCTCCTTTAAAATACTGGGCTGAACACTAAGTGCTCGTGTCCCTTCAAATACTGCAGTAGGAAATCATACAAGTATTTAATGTTTTCACTGACACCCCAAACTTCTCCATCTGCTAAACCTAACAAGCGCACCACAAGTACCTACACCGCTACCACAGCTTTGTCCATTCTCTCATTCCCATTTGCTCTTGACATGTCTTATCAAGAATTCTTATATTTTCCAAGATCAAACATGCCAAATCTCACAATAAAAATCACCGCCCCACAATCTGTAAACAAAAGCACCAACAAAGCTGGTAACACTCCCTCTCTGCAGACACTACGTGGGGTACTACAGGAGGGCACCACTGCTCCTCGGTCTGGCAACGCTTTTACGATGCCACCCAGGCTGTAACACAGGAGATACTGAACAGCTGGGATTTACAATTTCTGCCCACGTGTACCACAGTCTCGATTTTCAGAGTGCCACCACTTTACTGATTTTCAGGGAACCTGAGGTTATGAAAAAATCAGACTCCAGTGAAAAGGCAGTCGGGAAGACTTCAGAACAAAAAGGCGTTTAGCAAATTCTGTGATTCGGATAATGAAGAAACAGGGCTCAGGATGAAAACTTGACCAAGGAAGTGTTTTCACTCTGAAGAGATATGCAAAGCTGATGTTCTTTAATATATGTAAAAACTAAACCACTGAAAATCCCTGGGTTTATGTACTTGCAAAAAGCAGAGAGATGAGAGAAAAAAATAAGACAAAAATCCCCCACACTATCACTTGCCCTCCTTTTGTTACCAGGGAAGATTTCAAAACGCGGAGCATTCCCAAACAGCTATTTGATTAGTTTTATCCATCTAGGCTGGGATAATTAGTAAATGCTTAAAAGATGAAATCTAAATATACCAACCAATCAGCCCCTTTCAAGAACTTCCAAGGAACATTACACAAACCCATTATCTTCACAAGATAACCACTTTCGTGGCTCTTTAGCCTCCTTTCTTCAACTCCCCTTCAAATATTTAACTATTAAGCTAAGAAACTCCCAGTTCAGGTTTTAAAAAAAAAAAAAAAAAAAAAAAAGGTGGTGGTGGGTGTAATTTTAAATATTTCTACTGTATTTCTTACTTGGTTTTTCCCACCTCAAATTACTAGACAGGTTTTTCTCTTCGTTTCTGTGGCTAGAGGAAGATTAGTTGTCATATCGGTTTCAAAACTAGGACCTGTTCTTTCCCATCTCTAGCCTTCTTGCTACCCCAAAATAGCCCTATTCTAGTTCAGATTTTTAACCTGCAATATAATGCCATATATTTTCCCTAGCTGTGTAAAAAATAATTTGCCAGATGACAAGATGCAGAGAAAAAGAGAAACTGACTGTCAGTCTTGCAGATAGAAGAAAAAGTCTGCCTGAAGACATCAGGATAAGCCATTAATATTTGATTAGAAAAAAATACCATCCATTATTCCAGACTTGCATACACTTGTATAATTTAGGATTGACTGCAGGAAAGGTAGTGAAACACTACCATGGTTATTATCTGTTGCTGTTTTTAATATTATCACATGGCTATATAAATATCCATACAAACACCATGGCAGAATGTTATAAAAAGGCCAGAATTTATGTGAAAATCTTTAATATAAAGCTGAGCAACTTCTCAGGCTACTTCTTTGGGACACTGTCCTTACAAATGTTTTTTGTGTAACAGCAAAATAATAACAAAAAAGAAGTTGCATGTTAACTCCAGCTGACGGAAAGGTTCCATTTAGGCAGACACTAATATCCACAGGCTTTTACTTCATGGATTTAAAAGCCTGTAACTCGCAGAACAGATAGTGCTTCAGCACATGAAAGACGTTACCAAGCAACCCACAGAAACGGACACCAACATTGATAATCCATTCTAAAGTAATTACATTTTATAATTAAAGATTACAGTAAATCCAATAGATCCCAACAGGAACTTGAGCAATTCAGAGACAGACTAGCTAACCTGCCTGTTTTATAGCCTCCATGTGCGCGTCCATCTTTGAACAAAACATTAGGTGAATTGCAGAGTTGTTCATTTAATAGGCCTTCAAACAACTGATAACCATTACAGAGTCTCACCTTGGTGTTAATCTAACGTCACCTCGTTTCTCTAACTTGAAGTATCATTCTTCTTTTAACTGATGGTAAAGGGGTGGCTGCATGTAAAACCTGAGTCTGTTACTCCCAAATGAAAGCCCTGGGAAACCCAAGTGAACACAATCTCATCGACTCCAACAAGACAGGTATTTTGTCTCCGCTTTCCACTCCTGACCCCGCTCATACACCCACTGGACAACTTCCACTACTGTGTGCCTCAACTTATCCCTCTACAGCATCCTTTTCTTCTAACAGCACTAGGCAGAACAAAGAGAAATCACCAAAGTGTATTACACAGCGTGGGACTGAGTTCACTTGGTGAATTTGTGCTCAATATTCTTTTGCCCAACGATCCTCCAGACCCAGAATCATTTTGCACGAGAGGGCAGTGGCAGGTTCAGGGTCAAAACTCAACGTCTGTCTACATGTGCCTGGCGTCGGTGAGGACTTAATATGGGAGACAGAAGTGCGTGTACCTGGGCAAGGTCCTCGACTCCGGAGAGTATAAATTGCTCTGCTGCAGCTGCATCAGCACAGCAATCGCAGTTACAGTTGACAGTAGTCAAAGAGGTGATCTGTGTGAGTGAACACTGGGATTATAAGCACAATCGTAATGGGGCAGGAGGTAGATTAGCTCCCAGATAACACAAGACTGATTCCTGTCACAAACCCACTTCCTCAAAATCAAATTTCTGCAAATACACCCTTTGGAACGGTGCCCAAAGCTCAGGAAAGCCTCAGCTCTTTGACAGCTGCCTTCCTTTGCCACTGTTCTACTCATTTTTTCCTTAAACACAAGATAAAGGCTCGTGTTCCCATACTCAAAGTACCAGCCCAAGGACACAACTCCTCCCATACATTCTGGCTTTTCATAACAGATTCCAACCCAAAATTTCAAAGCCTACTGCCTGTAAAGACCTCAGCTGATTGTTTAGAGTTAGATGGTCAATAGATACTGTGAATTACTTGCTACATGTTGCTTTATCTAGAAGTAAATATAACAGGGTAATTCAAGCAACAAGTGAGTGGGGCTTTGCTTCAGATTTTTCTGGCAAAGTCTTGGCAGCTTGTTTTCAAACTTGCATGGGTGTTTTTTTTTCATTACATCAGTTACTATCACAGCTCACTCTCTCTTGCACAATAGCCAACGACACAGCAGATCACTGCTCAGAAAACTGATCTCCATCACTGGAAGCAATGGAGGAATTCTTTATGAAGTTAGAAGAAATCACCTTCCATCACACAGCCACAAGGCACCTTCCAGCAAGCTGCAATAAAAAACAAAAAGGTTTCAACTTCTGCTTGCTGTTCCCAGACAGACTGTCCAGCTGAGTAAAGGAGAGCTATTCAGCTCAGATCTGCAGAGGTAAGCACTCTCTCCCCACCACGATCAGGAAAAAAAGCAGGGCTAGAAGCCTGATTTGCACTGGGGGAACAGAAAAAAAAACCAGCAGAGAGTAGTCCAAGGTCGTTAGAGTTAGTGACAAGGACAGAAATAGAACTCAAGAGTCTTCCTGACTCACAGCCCCTGCTAGGAAAGCTGAATGGGAGAAAGAACAGCTCAAAAACACAATTAAATTAACTCCTAATTAGATTCTTAATGCAACTAGATTTAACTGTGTCAAGGGGGGGGGGGAAATCCTTCGATAGGACTATCTCAGGCATTAAGACCCAGCTGGAGCCAGCTGCATCTAAATCAGGAAACATGTCAGCAAGAGCAGTTGATTTTGCAGTTAGTTTCTTAATAAGATGCTAGACTGTAAGAGGACGACAATAGTTTTGAGAACAAATTTGCAAGTCTAGACCAAAGCACAGGGTGATTTAGTAGAGCGATGAGAAAAGCTGTAGTCTCATCTCCCTCACTTCCCAGAATCAAAGCTTGTGGAAAATTCTAATAGAAATAAAAGGTATTTGTGTTCTCGGGTACCCTAATGCTGCCAGCTTCGTGCTTCCTCCGAGCCTCTATAGCTGATCAAACATATGATATTCCACAACCAAAGCTGATGCTGTGCAACAAGACCAGCAATAAAAACGATGAAGATTCTTCTTGTCCTGAGCTTGTTACCTCTAACTGCTATTCAAGCACTTGCTGTCATGAGGCTTAGAGGACTTGCACAAAAAGGCAATCCATGATGTCCAGTTTGCACCCAGCAGTCTTAGCCAGAGGAACTGACCCAATTAAATTTGAGGGATGATTTCTTCCATAGATGGATACTCAAAAGGCAATTTGGCATGTTGCAAAAAAACTGGGGTCAGTGTCGAAGAGCAAATCTAACTATAGCTTGTGTGATGCAGATGGAAGTGAAGATGTTGTGCCAGTAAACATACAGAAAGCGAATAGCAAGATATGGTAAAGATTAAAAATTGAAGAGAGGATACTTCAAGAAAGATGAGCTTAAAACTATACGAATAATTATGATCTCCCTTGTTCTTACCACAGAATGAAGGCAGAAGTAGCTCTTTGAGCAACATCTGTAAGTATGAGGAAATCAGAAGAGAAATTTAAGGACCTTGTAAAACACTGGAGGTTTTTTGATACTGTGCAGAATTTGCTCTAGTTTACTGCTTCCATGCATTCAGACTTCCCACCCAAAACAGATTTCTTAAATGGAAGTTTAAGTTGTGAGTATCTATCTGTAGCACTTAGAAGTGCTTTCAAAGTCGAAGATACCAGAACGTGTTCAAGAAACAACAGAAGATAGGAAATCAGTCTCTTTTTGTAAAATATTGGAATACTAGATAATAATATTCTAATATTAGAATATTAGATACTTATAAGTATTAAAATATACCTATGAACTATATCACACTGTGCTATACTTTACCATGATGCCAGTTTCAGGAATTATTGTATGTCCTTCACTTTGGAAGTGAAAAGGTACCACGTATCCCAATACATATATGCAGACTTCCACATGCAAAGAGGCATATCAAGTAAATATTCTTCCCCAACACTACTGCGATGTCACAAATCATTACCTTTACATTCTAATGTAATGGTTCACTTCACAAGATTTCTTTTGCTAACAAAGTTCCATATTAGGAGATGTCTGTCAAACGTGCAACAACCCCTTCTACAGCTACTGCCAGGGTTTGCATGCACAAAGGATGGCAGGTGGACCCAGAAAGCAAGCAATACACTTTGTGTGACACTACTATTTGGATTTTTCAAGTCCTTTTAACTCTAGGTTGGACAGTCTGGTAATGGCTTTTTTTAGTGACTACTATGTTATTCCAGCTTGCTTTGTGGAAATAAAGTGGAAAAAAATTACTTAGCTAGTAATTGCGCTTCTTCAAATGTCACCTCAGAGTCCCCCTCCTGAGTTTTGTGCCTGCAGCATAAATCATGCTGGAAATTCCCCTAGCTCTTAAGATTTTGGGCACTGTGACATACCTATAGGCTGCCTTGAGGGCTCTTACATTTCAACTACATCCCTCCAAGCATGTACAGCAGAAGGTCTTCATAAATCCCTAATTACACACAGACTACAAATTCTCCTTAGAAGTGACCAACGTTCCAGATGAATGATGTACAACGATTAGTTAAACACCCAGGCCAGAATCCATCAGCTCCTCACCATAATAGCCCCACGTTAAAAGGGAAGGTGGATGGAAACACAAAGACTAAGCAAGATTGTTTTTCCAGACCTGCATTATGACAAGGTAAGTAATTTTCTCTTAGACACCATCTGCACAAGATTCTCATTTCTGGAGAGCCAGAGCCTAAGGGGATGCTCTAAAAGAAGCTGTAGTGATAACTAACCCAAAATGGGCAGACTGCAAGGGGAAAAAAAGAAAAAAAAAAAAAAAAAAAAAGTGTGGGGACATTTTTCTGTTCCAAGGAAAATAATAAAAAGAAAAAAAAAAACAAACCTAAAAATGTCTCTAGAACCTATTAGGCCTAGCTGTTTGACAGCCTGAGGGACAGATATCAAACAGATCACTTATGAAAAGAAACAAAACAGAGAAGATACAAGGCTTTGTACTCCTGCACCTTGGATGTGGGACCATGGCAGGAATACTCTGCGGGTATGGAAGTGAAAGACTAAACAGGGACCAGAGTCTCTGCATAAATCTGCCACGGAGCCGTCCTGAGGCAAGTAAATAAAGCCTTCCTCACCCAGAATAGAAAATCCTGACAGTCACCATGAAGCACGGTTATTGAAATTATGATTCACCAGAAGGCTGGGGCTCTGTGTAAGGTTCTGAATCCAGCAGCATCAGTTGGACAGCTGAAGAGCTCCAGTTCAGCCAAAGAAACATTTCCAAAGCATTTTCAGATACAAAAAGCGAAGCCCACCCTCACAATCAGCCACATCCTCTTTTGGGAAGAAGAGATTTCTCAGCCTGGGATAGAGCAAAATGCTTTGGAACACAAGCGACTCCGAGCTGCGAAGTCAGCGTGGGGAGCCAGGTGGATAAACTGAACTGATTCACATCACGGCTCGAGATACAATCTTGGCTAATGACAACCTAAACAGATTGAACAGGCCTCTGTTAGGCTCTTAAATCTGGAAAAGCGAATCACAGCTCTGAATAGGACCTGCACTGTAAGACATGAAAGAAGTCCTTTCACATTGGAAGAAAAACTTAGCACGGTCACAGGTTCACTCAGCAGCTCAATATACACATCACAATCTTTCCATTTCAGGACCACGCATCTGATCTGCCTCTCCTCCCAGCATCGGCAAAGTGTAAATTACTTTTGACACATGAATGGCTCAAGGGCCCAAAAAGCAGTCATAAGCAGATGGGATAACTGAAGGAAGGAAAGAAAGAAAGAAAAAAACGTAAATACAGGCCAAGATTTACCCTGCATCACTCCTGATTTGCACTGTGTGAACCGACTTAGGGAGCAGAAGAAACATCTGTTTGGAAACTGTCTTTGTCTCAGTCCAAATGCTGGAACCGGAGAAAACGGGAGAAGTCAAGAACTGCCAGCACACCTTGTGCTTTATCTCACACTTGGATGGCTTCACAGGAGAGATCTGGGAGGACGAGTTTAGTTTAATGATTTCTTGCTTGTTCACCTGCTCTCCATCTGTCTTTGTAGTCCTTGCTCGGAGGGACAGATTGGAGCGTTGCTGTCTTCTCCCTCCTCTCCCCTTTCAAGAGTTACTTGTGATTTGAACTTCTGAAGAGAGGAACAGAGCAATTCTCAAGCATTAAGTAGTCAGCAGAGATTAGTCCACAATTTATCAAAGGTAATAGCTAATAACAGACACAAGAAACTCGCTCACGGCCTTCTTAGAGTTTCATGTCAGAGTTGTCACCTTACAAAAGTGTTACAAAATTTCTTGGACTGCAGTAGCAAATTTACTAGCCAGAGGCTGATAAACTCTTCCAAGAGTCCCACAGTCAACAATAAATCATACAAAATCAGGTTGCAAATACTGGATCTTTAATAAAAAGAAGTTGGTGGAGTGGCTGTTAGAACAGTGTTAGAATTCAGCTGGCAGGATGAAGGGGACTCGCTTTCATTCAGCCTGACCTCCCATCATGAGGGGGACCAGGGCTTGGCCCTGGCATCATTCCAGCACTGCACTAGACAGTCATCATAGGATAACGATTAATGAACTGCTGAAAGAACAAAGCAAGAAATGGCAAGTTAGGGGATCCGGGTAATAAACTAAAGAAAAGAACCATAAAAAGCTTCATCAAAATTAGAGACAGAAGGGACCTCCTAGGTCACAGACTCCATGTCTCTGTCAACGTAGAAGCGGTTCCCACAGCACTGCTCTGGCCATGCTTCCTTTCAAGGCCTAAGGAACAAGCTTCCACTCTGTTCCACTTACCAAATTTCACCCTAATATTGAACTGAAAATTTTACTGATGTCTTTCAAATCCAGAAATTAAAGAACCAGAAGAGAAGACAGCCGTCTACTGCTTTATCTTATTCCAGCCAAGGAGTTGCCTTTCAAAAATCAATCTTTTGAACTATTCTACTGTGCAGCCATTGATGAGAATGGGCAGACCCACACCCAGCCCCGACAATGTTCTGGTTGTTGGAGGGCTCACTAACACGCAGCACAAACGTCTGAGAGATAAGATAATCAAATACAACTACAATGTTTCAGGACTGAGGAACCCTAACACGGTCTCCATACTGGAGGAAGACCTTCAAGAAAGCCAAAACAGCACCAGAAATCAGCCAAGGATTTGTTTGGGTTCATCTAGCACAACGCTGAACTTCCAATATAAATATGTGTCCTTCCTAGATAACTCCAGAGAAAAATGGAGGCTCAGATGGAAGAAGAACCAAAAACATCCCATTCCACTGGAAGTATTTTATTTGTGAGCTGGGCTGGCTAACCCAGACAGCAGGAGGGTTTCAGGATGGATGAAATGTGATTACATTATAATTATCTTCTGATACTTTGTAAAGTACACGGTTATGCACTTTCTTTACAGCCCAGGGAAATCATGTTAACACAATTAGAGCAAGAACTCTGTTTTAAACATGGTTTGCTCAGACATTACTAACATGGCTCCAATTCTCAGTACAGACAGTCTTCAGAGCCATCTTGCTCCATAAATCAGTGAGAGTTCTGTCACCGACTTCCTCTGAAGCCAGTACCAGCACTTAAGAGAAGAGACGCTCTCTGAGACGTACAGAACATATAGCTTCACTGTATATCATCATCCTGTGCAAGTGCTGTTGGCACGATGAGATGCGGTAGAATTTCTAAATCTCTTGCGTTTATTACTGTTTGCAGCCTTACTCTTAGGATATCGTTCTACCTACTACTAAACTAAGAGAGAGAGAAATGTAACAACAGCTCTACGGCCAGGCAATAGAAGTGTTGGAGACCAGATTACAACTAATGAGTTCCTGGCTCCCACTCAATCACAACCATCAGAACAATTAGCTCAAATAAGCCCAAGAACTGTTTTCTGCTCCACTGTCGTCTGCCCGTCCTCCCCGGTAACTTCTGAGCTGGAAAACTTCAATTGGGTTTGACAGAGGGGAAAGGTCACAAAGAAACTCAAATTCAGTGCAAATTGCCAGCAGACTGGTGGAGAGACCCCCGGAGTGACCCACTAAAGGCAGGCGAGCAGCCCGAGCTCCTGCTCTGCTCAGCCACAGCAGCGGGCAGCTATGGGTACCAAGCACCTGGAGCTGGATCATTGCCTCTGGTCCACACAGCCAAGGGGGGACACTGGGAAAAGCAACGGCCACCACTAGGCAGGGGTGGGCGACACAGAAGGAACTACAAACACAAGGATGGGGAAAGTCACAAACTGCGCGAGGGGGATCTAAGGATGTAGGGGGGTTTCAGCACACAAGACTCCTGTTCCTAGAAAGCCAGGCTCCATTGCCTTTCTGCTAAGGGAAGAAGTCTTAAGAGCACACCTTCCCTTTTCAAACACTGTCGAGATAATCTCCTTTGATTCTAGTACGCAGCAGATAGACAGACAAGGGACTCTGCGTCTTTGCTGTCAAGATAAGTAGATGCAAAAGGGAAGCACTAAAGTCACTTCAGTTTAGTGCAACCTCCAGCCATTACTTACGCTCCAGTCTCCTCCCAGGGAATGCTGAAGTGCCCGAGAGGAAACAGTTTTGCTGCGCATTAGCTTGCTGGATTAGGGATAAAAAAAAAATAGTGCCCATTTTACAGAGGTGCATACTGGATCCCTATAGTGACATGACGAATCTGCCGTCGGGAACAGAACCCAGGACCAAATGTCCTGTTCTAATTAACAGTAGATGCTCCACCCCCTTTAGTAAGAGTACAAATGAGTAACATCCCTGTCCCATAAATAGAGGATGTTTATTATCCAGTCCTTCAGTGTTCCCACTGTGCTCTTTCCTACAATGGTTTGGGTCCATCATGCACAATACACTCGCATTATGCACGGATCACTGACACCACTGCCCATGACAGCTTCTCTGGAGCCCTTCCAAAATATTGTGTCATATGATGAACTGAAGCGCCAAGGGGATACGTGGCAGAGACAGCAATCATGGGAGTGTGTTCGCTCCTCATGCCAAATCCATTCACGGCGTTCAGCGAAAAGTACTTTTTTTGGGAATGTAAATTTAGTCTCTTTCCTAAGTTTAAAAATTAGAATGCTTCAAGCACAAGATTTCTTCTTCCCACCAATGAAGTGAATACACTTTCCTGCTTTCTCCTTTTGACAGCTTCATGTCAGTTTTACATTCAGAACTAAATGACAGACTGATCCAAGATACATTCCCCTTTCCCCCTCTCAATCTCCCATCTAAATTCTCCTTTTCCCCTCTGACTCTCATCTAAAATCTAAATTGTTTCAAACACTGAGAAACATATTCAAAAACATCAAAACAAAATGGTAAACAATCTAAACAATAATAGACTAACAGAGTAAAAACAAACATGACTGATTAACATCATCTGGTAAAGCGTTGCATACAGATCCAAAGGAAAGAACACTAGACACAAAAATCTTTCTCCCATTAAGGGGCAGATTTCACCATTGATTAAAAAGTTAATCAGGAATCTATAAATATTTTGGCTGGAAAGATGGAATCTTAACCCAGGTGACTGCTTTTTAGTAAATATTTGCACAACTGCACATACAAAGTCCCCAGACTGATAGCAGAACGGGGGTGGGTGGTGACAGGAGCTTGGCTGTACACCCCCTTGTCTTTATATCTGAGACCTTTCAGAGAGCTTATGTGTATTTACCGAAGTAATTCAGCATGGCGTAGGTCCTTCTGCACGACACGCTTGTGTGTGTCCTGGAAACTCACTGCACCACGTCCAGCACTTGCGTTCGGTCCTTATCTGTAACCTGCCTGGAGAGGTCCACACTCCAACAATTTTGCTGTGGTGCGAATAGTGTACTGTCTTTAAGTGGCAGTTTATAAACCAGCCTCACACCAAATTTAGTTGTTGTGGAACAAGTGCTTTCAGTGCAAGATTTTGTAGATAAGAACAAATGTCTTCCAATTGCACCATACTCCCCCATTCCAAAATGCCCTCAGCTCGAGTAATATCAGTAATAGCGTGCACTAAGGTATCACCGGCATCTCTAAGGCAAGCAGCACCGTAGCATGGATCACAGCGTGCGAAGTATTTTCTATACTCGTGCATTAAGCCAGCAGAACAAATACATTTTTAGTCAATTAACTGTATACCCTACAGCCAAAAGAGGCTAAGACAGGTTAGGTCTACATTTTGTTTGCATGAATCTACTGGAGGCTAGTGAAGCAAAAAATACACTGTATGCACCATTTGTGGCATTTACAGTATAGTACCCTTTTTCACAGGTTCAGTAAATAAATGCATGAGAAGATGCACGGAGCAAAGGAAAAATCCAGCAAGCCTGGAGCCAGCCAGTGCTTTAAACTGCACAGAAATTCTCTCATTGCAAAGGTATTTCGACCCCAGAGAAAGAATTATGATGTGATCACAGTATAGCTGACTGGTTCGAGATCATCATTCTATCCCATTATAATAAGTATTTCACTGAGAACAGTTTTCTTTACCCCCAGTGTCCAAAGTAGGTCTGTTGGAAGCCACTGGATTTACATTTGACCAGCACAAAGGATTAGACATTTTCCACGGGTCTCAGACAGAAAGATGTGCATGGGGAGGTGTGCTTCCACCTACAACTGTGCGTGGTGCTACTCACATACTGAAGCCACTGATGAATTACACTATTTGCCTGTAGTACTGTTCATCCCCAGATTACAAAAGAAAAGGCATTTTTTCCAAATGGAAAAATAGAAGTTGCAGAATGTAAGGAAAGGGAGATGTCTGAAACGTTTTTACTGCTGGCTTCAGAAATGAGATGGCTCAGGGGCGACCAATAATGTGATTCACAGCCTTGTACCGACAGGCCAGTTGTAACTCAAACCGAGAACGGCTGTGAGCCCTGCTTTCAACAAATTGGTGATCACAATCCAGCACCCGGTGCTTAGGCATCCGTGTAAAATGCCCCGAGAATACCCACGGCTCCACTCCACGAAGGTGTGCGAGACCTAACGAGCGTTTGCCCGACCAGGCTCTGCTCCCACCAGGGGTCAGGGCTGCGGCACAGATTCAGAAGGAGAAGCCAGCAGCACTTCGCAGCTCTGCCCCAACAACAGGCAGTTTTTCACTGTGGAAGGGATCGCTGGTCAGGACTGCCAAAAATCACACAAAGGGAACTCAGCAACCAACATCAAGTAACTTTCCGCAAAAGCTGAGCTCCTGATAACATCCCTGTTTCTTGCCAATTATCTTTCAGCGACAAACTGTCAAGATATTTGTGTTTAAAAGACTGATCTACCTTAATAGGAGCCTGCTAATCTGCAGAGTGATGCAGGACAACGGCGTACAGGGACTCTGATGGCCTTCTTCCCCCTGGGGTCTGATTTTTCAAAAGCAAATACGTCTTTAGAGCTGTGTTAAAAAGAGGACAGCAGACAGCAAGGTGAGGCAAATGAAGGTGGAGACAGGAAGAAAAGCCAGGATGAAGAGAACCGCACTGTAAAACAAATAGACTTCAGTATTACTAATCCGGAGGAAATGAATGCATGTGTCAAACCCAAGGGTACAATCCCAGCAGAGGACTAAAAGCCTGCCTGAACTTGACATATTCCCTCATTTGAAAGGGACAAAGGACACTGTCAGGTTAAGGTATTAGGTATTCTCAGACATCAGGCAAGGACTTGCCTTTCGTATCCAAAGAGGAAAAGAAAAACCAGTAAATCTCTTTCACTCTTCACATTTTTTCTCACATCTCACGACTGGAAGTAAACTAGCTAGTTTCATTTCATTGATGGACACTTCCTGGTCCAGCTGGTTACAGTGGTTGTCCTTAAGCACTGGATGGCATAAGTACGGTTGGTATAAAAACACTTTAGAGAAATACTGCGCTCGCTCTCCACCGCTTCCCTACCTATGAGACCCATGAAGCCAACGCAGCAACAGTACGGCAAGAAGCAGTCTGTTTTGCTTCATCCATCATCAGCAAAACTGTCAGCTCAGCTCCAACAGCAAAATCTTTATTACTGGTTATGATGCAAAAGGCAGAAACCACATGGTCTGATTTCCCCAGATCTGAGGCTGAATTTGCAGTAGCGGCAGTTGGGAGGGGAAATCATTTTGACTTTTCACTGAGCCAATTTGATCTGGAAATTGTTGAGAGCAAATAAATATGGAATCCCACTGTGGCATGTCTGCAGTCACTTTCTGACTACAACCACTTCTCTTTGGTTTTTTGTTTTGTGGTTTGTTTTTGGTTTTGTTTTTTTTTTTTAGCATCAGTGATTAGTATTTGGCACATGTAAAAAATTAGCTATTCCCTGAAGCCATGCATGACTGATCAATTACAGAACTAATACGTTTTTCAGAGGTCAGTTTAAGAGATGAATAATCCCAAGCCCTTTTAAATTTCCCAATCTGCAGCATGGGGATATTGTTACTCGGTTTTATTGCAGTTTTCTTCAAAAGGTCGGAGTGCCCACAGTACTCGGCTGCCCACAGTAACACACAGCAGTATATCCTCGGCAATTCTCCAGGTGACCAATGACCTTTTGCAGTAAGCAGTCTGTGCAATACAGGTGCTCTCTTTTTTTCCTTCTCAGGAAAACAACTGCTTATTGACTCTGGATTCATCTTAAAAAATCTAAGTTGAACCCAAGAAGTCTGCCACTCTGCTAAGTTACCCACCAGTGCAAAGCAGAATACCTGCATACACGCACACACCAGCTCACTGCAGCACTTACTTCTTTTAACAGACTTCTACGTGCCATTTCAACTTGCTACTCCTTCTCTTTTCCTTTCTGCACTACTAGGAAACACAGCATTCAGAGCACACGAGGGAGCAAGGCAGATCTACCACCAGCCAGACTCCTTAATCTGCAAACAGCTCCAGTGTCACTAGCACTGCCCAGAGCTTTCCCAAACAGCAGTAAAGTGGGAGACACCACAGTGGTGGTTACACCCTCTGGACAACACTGCCTTTTAAACAGAAAAAGTCTTGCAGGACTGCATTAGTCGACACTTTCCACACGTAACAGCTAAGACACTAATGACACACCCTCTTCTTTGGCTGAAGCGTCAAGCAGCTTAGAGACCGAGTGGGAAAGAGCAGACACCCGCTTGGATTCCTGCTCAGACTGAAGGGTCCTATGAGAAAATAACAAGTTCCATGTCTCTAGGTTGGACATCAGCCCTAGGCTTTGACCAGGCACCAGCTCTCTCTCCTGGCGTTCATCAAGGCCCTGGCAGACAGATGGGAAAAAAAAATAAATATCAACAAATCCCATCCATCTCCATCCTCCCTGTTATATAGGTGCTGACCTGTAAGAATGGTCTAAGGCAGGGAGTGGGGAATCCCAAACACCAAAACTTCAAGAACCAGTAGAGTTTGGAACAAATTTTAGCAAATTACAGGGCTTAAAGCTCCAGAAGAATAGAAAAGCTACTTCTTGCTACTGCGCACACCACCTTAAAACGGCCAGCAAACCCACTACCTGCCCCCGCTGGCATCTCTCACATCACATGAAGAATATCTGCTAACCCAAATGCTTTATGATGACTTGACTTATTTCTTCTTTGCAATTTTTTCTCCCATATATGTTTCTTTTTATACAGCATTTGTCTTCTAACTTCTCATGGTTTGTTTTCTTCATGTCTTTTTGATCTGCAAAAAAAGGGCACACCTTATCTCTTCCACAAGCTGCACCACCATCCCCACGTTCCGTCTCATATCTCAGCACCATATTTGTTTCTCTCTCTCTTTCCAAATAAATAGAAGTGCAGGCACTTTTAAGGAATAAGGGCTCTGTTTGAAGAGTAATTAGCTGTCAGCATAAAACTAGTATTTATGGATTCTCATCCTTGAAAAATCTAACTCTGCTACCAGGCACTGATTATGGCTGTTATAAACAGATGGGGCTGAATCCATACAACTTGAAATAATCCTGTATTTAAAAAATAATTAACTACAAATAAAGGACTGAATTCCACCAGCTTTCATAAATTTGATTTCCAATCTGATTTGTTTGTACAGAGTGGAAGCTGGGTTATTCACGGGTATGTCGTGCTACCCTAGCATACCTGGAAAGCGGGAATCTGCAGCATATTCAAGCATGCGCTCCGCAACTCCAAGCACACGAGGGGTCCGGGTACTGGAATGTTCTGACTACCCTGCAGCTGAGATGCAGAAGGAAAGGATGGCTCCATCACGCCTGGGATCATAAAGAAACCCAGCACCCCTGGGTGTGTTGTGTCTGGTTGCCTGGCAGAGAAGTCAGAATTCTATCAGCGGCGCAGCCTTGTTTTAATGACACAGAACTATCAGGAGGGGAGTTTTTCAAAAACCTGTTTTTAAAACGCAGGTTACAGCGGATGAAAGCCCTCGGTGTGTTAATCTTTGACTTCCTTCTCTGTTCAACCTGGGGCAGCATCTTTGCTGAATGCCTACACCTCTGTGAGAGAACAAGCCCCGGAAAGTGATACTCTGCTTATTTAATTCTGTGCATTTTACTTACTGGCACCTCTTACTAGACCAAAATTCACTCCAAGTTGGTTATCCGTCATAGCAAAAGATAAGACAAACACAATCGAATACTACACAGAATCTATAGCTCGTGGTTAACTAGGTCACAGATTGCTCTGCAATGTTTGTGAGGCTGCCAGGCTTTCATGCACAAACTGTATGCACCAGGCCAAACTCTCTCCCCTCCGTTACACCCCCGGAACCCCACCGATGAGGTTACCCAGGCTCGGTGGGGTCTAAGCCAGGGCAGCCTTCAGGTCGCCGTTAGCAGCCAACAAGTCCCGAGCCAACTCCACCAGGAGTAAGCGACAAAACGATTTACAGGGACAGCCAGCCTCACGCCTCCTCCCCAACTTCTGCGAGGGCACATCCCACCCCTCCATCCCCACGGACCAGCGCAAGTTTCGTCATCTACCAGCGCTGGTGTACAGCAGCCAGGTTTTTACACCGATACTCCAGGGAGGGAGCCTCTTGCACAACCGCAGACACCTCCTGCCAAGCAAGTTTGGTTTTTTTTTCCTAATAACAAGGCTGAAATTTCCCTTTGCCTAATTTCAGCTCTGTAATTTCTAGTCACACCCCATCAGGCTGCCCGAACGTTTCCTCTCCGGTGAGAGCAGGCGTGTGCAGACGCCGACAGGCACGTGTGCCCGCTGACACTCCCCAGGCGCACAGCCACGCTGCAGGACACCCCCATGGAAAGAGAGAGACCCCCCCAATTCCTGTCACCTTCCTTGGGAAAAGGAGGGAGAAAGGGGCACGAGGGATCTGTGTGGGAAATGGGGGCAAGGCTGGGGAAGTGAGGTGTGTGTGAGGACATTGGGGGCAACGAGGAGAGGATGAGGCTGTGAGGGGAGGTGAGGGCTGAGGGGGGACAGGGCCGTGAGGGGAAGATGAGGGCTGACTGAGGGGGGACATGGCCATGAGGGGAAGATGAGGGCTGACTGAGGGG
>NW_009620325.1:0-21036 GCF_000690535.1 Cariama cristata
GGAGGAGAGGCCGGGCGGGACGGCGGGGGTCGCCAGGGCCTGGGCGCTGGGGTGTCTGCGTCGCGGCCTCCCGCCGCTCCCGTCCCAAGGCCACAGCGTGTGTCAGTGCGTCCTTTACTTGTCTGTATGCTAGTCTGCCTTATAGGCAATAATGTAGTGACAGTAGTAGTGATCGTCGGGAACAAGGATGTGTTGCTGGACACAGATTTGTGCATGTAGTGGTTTGAGTAGCATTTTGTGGTTTTTAGAAGCATTGAAAAGACAAAAACATGTATTTACAGGGACAGGAAGGAATGGGCAGATATTGGACCTATCCCTCAAAATGATGGGCCAAATCCTGTTGTTCAGATCATCTACAGTGAAAAATGTAAGTCTTAAATACGTTCTGCTCTGAAAACTTAAGGTGGTTAAATTTCTGTCTGTCTTTAGTGTTGTAAAGTGCTGTAAAGCAAGACGTCACGTTTTCGTTAACATATTTTCCAGAATAGTACTGTGAAGAAATTAATTTTTATTGTGCAATGGCAGTTGTGTGTGATGTTTTCACCAAGCATCTTTGAAGTTGAATCTTCACCTAAGAGGTTAATAGCCAAGGTTTTGTTTTAAAATCATATGACTTAAGAGGTAATACGGCAGAGAGTCTAGTTCACATAATAAGGCATTTCTAGCCTACAGGTGGAAGAGATATTTGAAGCTACTGCATCTGGGGAGAGTGTGAGTAAGCAGCAAGACACTTTTCTGATTGTTTTGGATATTATTCAGATGGTGTATTTTTAAGATATTTTTACAGCTTTTTGGTATGCTAATATCGTTTAGAGGTTTCAATCAACAGGACAGCCAGAGCAATATGTAGCTATCGTTTTAAAGAGGTATATTTAAAGTACACAAAATAGGAAGTAACTTCAAAGGATTATTAACCTTACCGCTAATCAGGCCATTGCCTTGAATAAGATGCTGTTATCTATTTAGTTCGAGATGTCTATGATTACTTCCGGGCTGTTCTACAGCGGGATGAGAGAAGCGAAAGAGCTTTCAGGCTAACAGCTGATGCCATTGAGTTAAATGCTGCAAACTACACAGTATGGTAAGTTATAATCTTGGGATCATTTCTAGCGTCATTTGAGTGCTGACCTCTTGTGTCTTTAAGAATTTTGTTAGTCTAATCAGGGCATGACTAGTTCAGTTTACACAGAGGAGTAGTGTAGATTTCCAGTAACCTGCTGAAGAAAGCCTTTGTTCAGGATTTTCCATGTCTCATTTTGATTTTGTGGTTTTCATTCGTTTGGCTTTGAGGATATTATCAGTCATTGATATTATCAGTCAAGGTCAGGATTAGCCACAAAAAGACATTTTTGTTTAAAATTAGATCACTTACCTGATAATGTGGCCTTGGCAAAATGCTGAAGATGTCCTCAGTTGGCTTCAAGAAGAGGCATAAAAGTATGATAGCTGTTACCCACTAAATAATTGTATACTTACTAAGCAGTGCATTTTAGAAGATCTGTCAAGTTGATGTTCAATTAGGTAATGAATAAACAGTGAATTTCTGATATTCAGAGTAGGGCCTTTTAACTCATGAATGCGAACAAGTACATCTTGTATGTCTTATTACACTAACTTCCATAAAATCAGGAAGTTTACATTATTTTAAGCACATAAGTCATAGTTTCTGTGATGGTAGACAGAGACTAATTAATCACAGGATTGCTGCTATCTTAGATTACATATTGTTGTAACCAGTTTATTCCAGTTCTCCACTGTTTGATAATTGAGTGGCCTTTAACAGAACTGGATATGTGGTTTAGTTTTTTGCACTCTTTTTAAGTCAGTATCTATTAGAAGAACTATGAAAAAAGGTTCTTCTATGTTCTCCTCTGTGAATTTTAGGAAAGCCTTGTTGCAGTGTTCAAATGCTTGACTTCTATACAGGCATTTCCGGAGAGTCCTCCTGCAGTCTTTGGGAAAGGATCTCTATGAGGAACTTAAGTATATTACAGCTATCATTGAAGATCAGCCAAAGAACTACCAAGTCTGGTAAAATCATGTTTTCTTTTCAGTTCTTCATGTTTTTGCAGATAATTTTTGTTTTGTAAATTGTCTAGAGCAAGTTGTGATCGTTGATCCTAAAAGTTGTTAAGAGTTGCTTCCTGCATCTACTGCAGTGGCAGTGGAGGAGGAGTCAAATGGAATTGTATCAGTATTACTGCCCAAGTCCTCTTTAGCAGTTTGTTCTAAACATATGATTATGATGTGCTAAAAAGGTCTTATTTTCTTTTAATTTCAATTTTTAAGCTGTCAAAATAAGTCTGACAGATCAAAAAAAAATTACTTAGGAAAAGGCAAACAGAAAGACAAATAGAAATGAGTATTTTTTTTCTTTTATTGGCTCTTGGAATTTGTTTACCTGTCGGTGAGTTTTTTCCAAGTGAATGGGAATAGGCAAAACAGCATTGTTGTTATCGCTAGAAAAATTATGTCTTACTAGAAAATTTTATTCTCCTGAAGACTTTGGCCATGAGTGTTAAAAGTGGAAACACGTTACTTCAAGTAAACATAACTTGTCTAAAAGGAGGTGATTGGCCAATGTGTATGCGTAGTTAGAATTTGTTATAGTATAAGTATGCATAATATAGTTCTCAGAGCCAAGTGAAATGTTTTGGTATATTTAATTTGAAGTATTTAATTAGTGTTTTTTTTCTAAGTAATACGGTTGCTATATTTAATAGAGGCCACACGTTCACAAAAAATTCTTAGACTATGCTAAAAGTAGTTTGCTCCTCTTGTCATTAGGCATCACAGACGGGTGTTGGTGGAGTGGCTGCAGGATCCATCCCAAGAGCTTGAGTTCATAGCTGGTATTCTTAACCAAGATGCCAAAAATTACCATGCTTGGCAACACAGACAATGGGTAATTCAGGTATTGTATCCACAGAACTTTTGATTCACTAAATAAACTCCTCCGGTTGTAGAGTTTTGCTTCTTAAGTACAATCTGAATTGCATTTGGCACTTTGTTTCTTAAGGTTGAAAGGGGAAAAACAATTGCATTTTAATGTGTGGTAGAGGTTAGCTATAAACTTGCCTTTTAGGAAACAAGTTCAAAAAGATCTGTTATTGGCTGCTTATTGTTATGTGTGTGAATTTAATGATGAGCTAATACCATTGTGTGCAACTGAATAGTGTAACGTGTTCCTAGTTCACCCTTCCTTATTTTTCTTTGAACTTTGTGTTGATTTCTTTAAAAAAGTCTCTGTAATGTTCACAGAACTTAGGATAAAGGAGAATATATTTTAAAAAATAAAAACTTTTGATTGTGATACTATCTCTTCCTTCCCTTTCCATAGGAGTTCAAATTATGGGACAATGAACTGGAATACGTAGACCAGCTTTTGAGGGAAGATGTGAGAAACAACTCTGTTTGGAACCAGCGACACTTTGTAATTTTCAACACCACCGGCTACGATGATCCAGCAGTCCTAGACAGAGAAGTCCAGTTAGTAATGCTGTTCATGCTCATATTAAGCATTCTCCATTACACGAAAGCAAAGGAATACTTTGACAGTTCCTCTGGGCTTGTCTTTCCTGTTTTTAATGCAGTTTTTGGCTCACTCATGGATAGCAGATCAAGTGTTAGTGCACATACAGTGCGTATAGAGATGTGTTCAGTACCACTGACTTACTTTGTAGTACTGAAGCAAGCTATGCTTACCCTGGACAAGCTATTCTCATGAATTTGTCTTCCTGCCCTGCTGTTTATTGTGCAAACAAAACTTTTGGCTTTTTATAGTAAACTAACTATAGCGGAACAACCTGCAGAAAAGCTGTGGCACTGGAACCACGGAAGTTGTGCTGTTCGTTAGTATCTTGCATCCTACCCCTATAAAGCTTGGAAGGAGAGTCACTCTCAATGTTGTACTAAACTGCTGTTTTAATAGTACAGTAGCCACAGTGATTTAAAGATAACGTGGACGTAGATTGTAGGAAGAGGAATTGCCTTTTGTGAAGAATTCGATGCAGCTGGAAAAAAAAAGAAAGGAGCTTTCAGGGGTATGTGGTCAACACAAAGACAACTACCTGTGTGAGTTGGCTAGTTTTGAGGAAAATGAGCTTTGAAAACTGTTTCGAAGTGGTCTTTGTAACTGAAGACAAACTGGGCTTCTAGCCTGTTTACTACTGACGGTGGTAAGGGAAGCTTCCTTGTATGGTTTTCACATCTCAGACTGTTGATCAGGGGTCATGGTTATGAGCAGATGTTTGTCTAAAGTGAAGAAGCAATGAAAAGAAGGTATTGCAATTTTTTTCAGTTATTCAGAAGAAAGACTGAGTCTCTGAGTAGGTCCATTGGTACATTGTTCATAGAGGATCCCAGCCCCACCACCTTTCATGACTGTCTTTGCAAACTGCTGTAAGTTGTACTTCTCTTCCAGTTTATAACTTTCCTGCAGATTAATAATTTTGAACCACTTAGGCTTGGATGTTTCCAGCTTTTTCTCTCCAGAGATTAGATCTGACATCCTCCCTTGATCTGTTTATACATGGTGCTATATTCGAGATACTTGGATACTGTCTTAAGAATCAGACTGTCTAAGGTGAAGACTTCTCAGATCTCATTATAGAACTGTAGTTGGGCTGTTTGTTGCTTGACAAACTGAGTCTTTGTCATAGTGACTGCAGAAGGTTAAAAAAGGTTTAGAGTTGTGGGTTGGTTTTGTTTTTCAGTACTGCTTATAGAACTTTTTAGCAGTGTCAGCTGTCTCTAAAAATCAGCTGAGTGCCTCCTTAGGCTGGGGAAGGGCAGAAGGTAAAGTCTGTTTTGTGAAGATGAAATATGGCTTTGTGACTGTATGGCAGGTGCCTCTTGTTGCTTTGCTTTTAGAGGAGTTGCCTGACTGCTACTTTAAAAGAACTGCTGCAGAAGGCTGTATGAGCTGGAAGCTCAAGCTCTGTCTTTCTTTGGGTTTGCGCAAGTGTAGGCTCATGAAAAATACTCTGCAAATAGGTACAGAACATACCGCTTGCAGTCATGTGAACATAGCTCACCCTGGGCTTCAGTTACTCCGGCCCTTTTCAGCCCCCTGCCATTTCTGAGCATCAAGACACAAGTTATTCCTTTAGCATATCGGGAGAGTCTATCATGTTGTTTCTTAGTGTTATTGCTCATAATTGTCAGAACTGTTTCATTATTGTATAAAATGCAGCATACGGAACATTTCAGAATTTAAAACAGTTCTCACAATGTCTGCCTCCCTGAGACTTGTGGTGATTTATATTGCAAGACATTTTTGATCTATGACCCAGCTGAGATGATCTGCAAAAAGACTGAAATGTAGGCTAAAGGGATGTACTTGGGAGTGTCTGAGCACGTTCAGGTAATTTCTAATTGCATTTTCAGTAGTTGCATTCATGACCTGTTATCTTTTTCTCACAGATACACTCTTGAGATGATCACAGCAGTGCCACACAACGAGAGCGCTTGGAACTATTTAAAAGGGTGAGGCGTCCTTCTCTGTGGGGCAAAGAGAGTATCTGTAGAAGGTTATCTTATGCCCAGTTCTTAACTGGAAAGAGCTTGTTGCTGTTCATTCTAGTGTTGTGTGCTTAAGCAGGCAGACAGAAACCTCCACAAGGGCTTAATATATTAACCTAATTTCTCTGTAACTTTCCACTAAGTTTCTGGCCCTGTAGTTCTTGTGGGAGAATTGCAAGTACTTCTCATGCTTTTAAAAACTTGACCTATAATGTTATTGGATTCAAGAGCATATAGTAGGAAGTAATGAGCATGCTTTCAGTCTAATTTCTGTTCAGTTGAGCATAACTGTACTAGCTTTATATTAAGCTGTATTACTGCTGCATGCTGCTTACTTTCTGCCTTACTTGTATTTGCACCCATATTTCACAACTGATCTCCACATAAAGGAGTCATAACAAAAATGTAATTCTTCACACCATATTTCCTAGCATTATGTTTCAAGCCTATTAACCTCTGTTCTAGGATTCTGCAGGATCGTGGTCTTTCTACGTATCCAGATCTGTTAGAGCAACTGTTGAATTTACTGCCCAGCCACAGTTCGCCCTATCTGATTGCCTTTCTTGTGGACATATATGAAGATATGCTTGAAAACCAGTGCGATAACAAGGAAGAAACACTAAACAAAGCATTGGAGGTATGTTTTGAGAGCTTAGGTTTGCTTCTCAGGGATGCCATCTATTGCTTTTTTGATTTATATGCTGACAAAATGGGATTGATTTTTGTAAATAGAACGGGTTACTTGTTAATCACAGGAACTCTGTGAAGAGTTGAACATGAAAGCCAGATAATCACAAGGATCTCATGAATTTATCTATAAATAATCACTGTAAGTTTTCTTCACATAGTAGTGAAGGAAGGTTTCTAATATTGCTTGCAGAAGAAGGGAGATATTTGAACAATCGAAGAGTTCCCAATGCTAACTTTGTAGCATGAATGCACTTTCTTTTCCGTAGGTTAGTGAATCTTGTTCTCAGAGTATCTGTATCTAAACAGAATCTCAAGCTTCTTTTGCACTTCTTAGCTGTTTCTAAGAAACCTGGCATAATTAACTCAAAGGCCAGCAGGCACTGAGGACATCAGTAAGTAATGTCAGGCACCATTTGCTACAGAGAATAAATGACTTCTACCAGTATTGTCTATCTCAGTGTGCTTCATATTAGGGGAACTCCTTGCTGTGGTTTGAGTGTAGTTTTTACAAGAACACTTTTCATTCACTGTGGGACAGCCTGGAACTCGGTGTAATTAGAGCTGCAGTTCTTGCCTGGAGTCTCTGTGTTCCACCATCCTTCTTTCTCAACATTTTCCCTTTGTGTTCCAAGACCAGAGTGTATATAAGTGCAGGTGTACCTCCCAGATTCATGTCCCTTTATACTATTTCACTGAGTTTGACTTCTTCATCTATTTAGGCATTGAAGCGCTTATTTCTCAACTCTGGTTCACTGAGTAAGGCAATGTCATCTGCGTAATAAAAAGGAATTGACTAAAACATTTGTAGTCAGTGTTTATACCATATAAATTTTACACAGCGTGTTCTGTGAGTAGGGTTGACTTCTGCTGTGCCTCACTGCTCACCCAGATCAAAATAAAACAAAAATCAGAACACATAGAAGTATCTGTATAGTGCTAGCTCTAACATGCTGTGAGAGATGGTTACTGACTTGCATGGAGAATCCTTTTGGGACAGTCTGCTAAGAGAAAAACCATGAACAAAATATCTCCTGTCAGTCCATCAGGAGTACTGAAGATTCAAGAGCAGGATGTTCCCCCACTGTTTTCGGTGAAGTCATTTACAGCCTACTGAATCGTTAAAAGACATTCAAGCTTGTCAGGAAGTCACAAGTATACTGTAGTATACTACAGGTTGAATAGGCTGGGCGTGATGACAAGTGACTGTTTTCAATGAAGTAATTTACAGCCTACTGAATCGTTAAAAGACTTGTCAGGAAGTCACAAGTATACTGTAGTATACTACAGGTTGAATAGGCTGGGCGTGATGACAAGTGGTAGGCACAGAAAGGAGTCATGGGGGAGCAGTTGCAACTGAAATAGGACTGGAGAGATTTCTGCGCAGTGTCAGACTGGTTGACTACCAGTTGGAATTGACATCAGTTTGAGGTCATTGGACAGCTGCAAATCTGGTGAATAAAACAAATGTTGCTGCTAAGAAAGGTGTTTCTAATACTGGCTGAACCATATCATATGCATTTTGGATAATTACAGATTCCATAAGCTTTTGGTATAACACTCCAATCTCTCTTTTTTTTTCTTGTAGTTGTGTGAAATTCTGGCTAAAGAAAAAGACACCATCCGAAAGGAATACTGGAGATATATTGGAACATCCCTTAAGAACAAGCACAGCTCAGGCACTGAACAGAGCATGGTAACAGACAAGCAGCAGTAACTGAACGTGGAAGAAGACAGTGTTAATCTCTCAAGCTGTTCTAAAGCAGTACTAAGTAGGGTCATCAAGTAGTTTAATATCCAGTGTGGTATTCCTCTGGTGAAGAGGTATTACAATGAAAGAAGAGTGCAGAGTCAGTCGCTGCTGCTACCGGTGATAGCTCTAGGTGCAGTCAAGAAATGTCTTAAGGCTTACCTATTGAAATGACCCAAATAAACAGTTAACTATTTCCTAGTAATAAATACATAAAGCTATACCTACTGTTTATAAGGCACTAAACTTAATTTCTCATGCCCTGGCTTACCCACTCATGGTTCCTAACACAGTCGCATCAGATGCTTCAGTAATGACTGCAGGTAACTTCACTATGGTGGATATAAAGTAACCTACTTCTGGTTAGTGCAAGCAGGCGCTGCAGTTTTTGCTGTACGAGGGAGCAGGTGTGCAACACTGACAGCACATGCTATTGTATGCAACTAATGCCAAGTGTCATTTTGTAATAAAAATGGATAACTTAAAGGATTTGCCCGAATTTTTTTACTGTGTTTCTTTTGGTCTTTAGATGTGCATAGTCTGTTCTTCTCAGATGCTAATAGAGGTAAAAATAAAATAGCCCCTTTTATGGATATTGGATTCTATTGCACTGATTTTGCACTGGAATGTTCTCATCCCAGAAAATTTCAGTACACTTGATGTATTCAGCGGAGCCTTGAATTCTTGCCTGCACACTCAGGAAAAATGCCTCGAGGACCCTAGAAGATCTGCTTAGTTTTTTTCTTGGAATTCTGTTCAGACAGAAGAAAATCTGTAATTTTGGGTTTTTTTCTTCACACTTCGTAACCAGACCAAACTGAACTCATAGGTCAGAAGAGATTATAACTAACTGGTTATGTTACATATCTTCACTGAACTGGAAGGGAAGGAATGGTTTTATTGGGGACCTATTCGGGTTAAATGTCTTAAGCTTGTTGCTCCTAGGGGCTTTTTTTTATCTTTTTCGATGCGTATATTCAGCCAAGAAGTATTTTTTCTCCCCTTTGTGGAAGACAGAAGGCACCTGCAGTACTGAACTGCAAAGGATGTGTATACCATACAAGAAAACTGCTGCACCTGCCCTGTTTTCAGTAAACAGCTATTGTAAGCTGTATTCTTAGCATAGAGTGCTTGTCTGGTATGAATTATTTTCTTGGAGATGACCATAAAGGGAACAAATAAATACTAGTATTTATTCTGTAATATGAATAGTCTTTCTAATACCAAACATTAAAAGCTGCTGCTGTAATTAAACTATAGTGGAGATTATTTTAAACGCTTGAAATATGTTAATTCAATGCATTCTTTAAAACAGCTCATGGGGAGTGGAATTAATATATGAAAGCTATGTAATTTTTTTAATGCTTTTCCCGCTTTCCCAGTAGTAGAGAAAACACTTTTATTGTGACCCATGATCATTTGGAATGGACATGAACTTCAAACTTTTGGAGATTGGTTACTTGCGCACTTTTTTTCCCTTTTTTTTCTCTTTTTTTCTTTTTGCCACAGTTGAAACTCCAGCATAGAACAAAAAGTGTATGTTTCTACCCCCATGAATTGTTCCTAGTTGAAACTACGCTAAATGTGGCGTACTGATCGGACAGGATCTTCAAGGTCTTCAGGACAAAGTAATATATTTGCCACTACCAGTCAAGAAAGCTCAGCGATGTACAACAGATAGATGCAATCCTTAAAATAAACATCAGTGAAGAGGGAACAGAATTTTGCATCTGCATATGGTATTACTTAGTTCCCATATCTTTCACAAACAAAATTGAGAGGACACTTGGACTGAGGCAGAATATTCTTTATAAACACTGGCATGAATTAAAGAAAAAATAACTCATCCCACGGTGAGATGATGAACAGTGTCTGCTGGGACAGTGTATTTTGGAATGTGTCTTCTTAGTCATTTGTGGTCTGAGGAAGCATCTTAGATTTAGCCCCGTTGTGCTTCTGAGTCAAGAACGGTGGGATCCTCTGACAAGGCTCTTAGAGTATTTTCTTACGGTGTGGTAAGCTTATGGCGTCATTCTTGAAAATTATGTCTAGAAGTAATGAGTCATCTACTAACAGGGTTAATAGGGTTTTATACTGGTTATACAGGCATAGTGATACTTGCAAAGATAGTGCCACTTCTGACCTAAGTTTACCAATGAAGGAATAACCAGGTATGTACTCCAACAGAAAAATATCCCGTCTCATGTAAAACAAATGTGTGACCAAACAAATAATGCAAATCTTAAGAAAAAACTGCTGGAGAATAGAGTCAAATTTAAAAAAAAAAAAAAAAAAGGCATTATGTTTTAACAGAAATGTTCATTTTTCCTTTCAAATGTTTATGTTTACTGTCATTCAGATTGCAAGGAAGCTCTACAATTCTCTTCAAAAGGCACCTCAGTTCTGTGGTAGTCAGCCATACTCAGAAATACTGAGCTGTCAGAGCTGAGAAAACAACAGGCTGCCCATCCAGGTTGCAACTGCAGCTACCAAGCCTTTAATTTTAAAAATGTATCTGAGACAACCTTTCTCATGGAAGTGGGAGCTTGACAAAATATATGAGCTAAAGAGAGAAGGATCTTACAGTAGGAAGTGTTAGATGACTTTAACCTGCAGGCATTGGACTACCTATGATCAGGGAAACAGCAAATTGATTTGTCCTAAGGGTTCATCTGTACAAGAAAACTTACTGTCGTTACTGATTGTGTGTAGTGATGTGACTCTTGTGTACAATTTTATTACTGAAGATCTGTGCCTAAATGGAAAACTGTATTGGTAAAACTGGCACTTGTAAATCAGTGTAATTGGAATGTTCTGTGGAGTATGGAGAATTACTAAAGCATGTGAAGTAATTTCCTATGCCTGCTTTCATCAGAGGCTAATGTTCTTGCCTTGGTCTAGCTGTGTCTGTCTGTCTAAGCTGTTACTGACTTCCAACTTACTGTCTCTTCAACTCGGCTGACAAAACAGAACACAAGTCCTTCCTAATCTATTTAGTACAAAACCACCTCAGCTAGCACACAATGCTTCTATCCATTGCTGTCTGGCTGTGCTGAGGCAGATTAGGAGCGTGCTGTTCAGCTGCACGTCTCTGGGAGCAGTATCCTCCAGCATGGAAGCAATGAGGTTTCTAATCACCCCCACCATGCGAAACACTTCTGTCCAACTGCTAGCAGGCAATTCATGCAGTGCAGCGGTGACAAGGGTCTTATGGAGAGATGCGCCCCTGCAAGATGACAAAATGACTTAAAACTCCTCTGGCTTTTAGAACAAAGGGGTAAGGGAACAACATTAAGTGTTGTTGTGGAGTCATCCCTTACAGGCTCACAGAAAGGCTTTGCAAATGCTGGTGGACTTGCCTATGCGCAAGTTCAAAATAGCCAGGGGAGACACTGCAGCTATGGTTTCCTTGCCCTGTGCGTGCAAATGGAGAGAGAATATCTTTATTAACACCTTGAGCCACATGTCTCAGATGTTGTCCCAGATATGGCATGGTGGATGCAATAATATGATAAATGAGCCTAGCTCATGCCCTTTTCTGAACATCAGTGCCTTCGACGCGTTACTGACATTGTGGGGTAAGGTGTGTGCTTTGCACTTTCTATTCCAAGTCTGGTTTTAGTTGGTGATTACTTCTGTGGCCTCTGGGTTGGTGGCACGTTTCCCTACTGTATCTTCTGCTTAAGGCAGATTGATTTGGAAAACTTGAGTAAGATGATGTTTGGCTGAGTTTTGGCAAGCCTGTTAGTGTGGCAGTATGGCATTTTACACAGGTGTCAAATATCCTTTAATATTTAGTTTTTCTTGTAAATAACCATGTCTATTAAATATCTCAAGTTGAAAACATTTTCTCTCCCTTTAAGGCTGTACTGTCAGGCTTTTGGTACAAAATACTCTAACAGCAAAGGGTAAAAAAATTACATTTGAATGTGAAAACTACATTATTTTTGCCCTACAGCAGGTCCTTTACAGAATCCCTGGCAGTCTGGACTGATCTGTATCATTCTGGTCATGAATAACATTGCTGTTTTGAAGTACTCTATGTACATTTACATGAGTACACTCTGTATGACTGCCTACTCAATACAGGTGAACTGTGGATGAAATCTGAAGCAGAGAATAGAAGTCTTTAAAGTAGACAGTCATTTGTTTTTCTCCACAATATGTTATCTGATGCTGAAGTGTTCAAACAGGGATGATCTGTACCTAGCAGAAGTCACAGTGTAAGTGTGACACGGTCATTTACTCTATCCAGCCCTTCTCTGCTCTTAGCATCCTTTATCTTAATGCATCACTTGGCTTAAGAACATACACCCTTCAGACACAAGACTTTTAGAAAATTACGAGCCTATTTCAGGATCAGAAGTGATGCTGTTGATATTGCTGAGAGAGGAACGTGTTTACAAGTTCTAGGCCTCCCTGTGCCTGCTCTGAAAAGAATACCTTACCTTCTGCTGCTAGAGTGGGTCCTGAATTTGCAGAAAAGGAAAAAAAAGAAGAAAAACCAAAAACATTATAGTATTTAAAGAGGCACACAAGTGACTGCATGTGAACATTCAGGACAAGACTGCGAAAATCAAGGGTCCATGCACTTATTTAGGTTTCCGCAAGTACTTGGCATAAGAAGCTAACAGAAACTTCACCAAATTTAGCTAGGAACCCCACCTCAGGATGTCTCAATGTCTACATCAGCTGTTCTATGTAAGCTGTTTGGGGCTAGGACTCTATGATCCTATGTGTGTCACCCATCACTGTTCCTCAAGAAGCCATGGTATATAAGCCTACCTAAGATTTCAGCCTTGGCAAATTAAAATCTTTGATGTATTATTTTTCCGCTGCTAGGCAGCAGGGAAAGTGGATGTTAATTGCTAGATGGCAGTGTGAAATTCACCCCGAGTTCACTGGTGTCAGCTATGTGCGGGCAAGCAGAGGTGTAACTAGGACTCTTTCTCCATGCGACACCACTAATTTCACACCTGCTAATTAAACATGGAAGAGCAGCTGCTTGGTAAGTCAATACATAGCATCACCGAGGGCTCAAGCACAAGTATTCTGAGAGGGGCTAAATGGTCATCTTCACTAAAAATTGTTGGTGTTAATTGGAGAGCAATTTTTCATTAACTGAAATGATGTCTCCACTGGCACTGGACACCTTGTACCAGACCTGGACTCTGTTGAGTCTTGATGTTCTAAAACAACTGTGTGACTAAACCCCTCTGCTCAGAGCGTGGGTTTTGTGGCCAGTTTACACCTTTCAGAGACCTGCCACCATTCACGGTGCTACACTCATGCACCTTCACAAGCTGGGAAGCTTTGGTCCCCTAAAGCCAGCTTTCTTATGGTAAGTTTCTCTGATCTGTCTGTAATGAAGAGCTGGCCATTGCTGGCTGTTTCTGTGAATATGGGTTGAAGGGTAAGAGGACCTTCTCCAGCTTCTCGGAAGTCAGAGGAGGACTTGGGCTTAACTGAGGAAATTGAGTGTGCTATTGCAGGTCCAAAAGTGGTTGCATCGCTCATTGGGAAGCAGGACCGAGGACTTTGGTGAAGAAGGGCAAAGACAGACCTCTCTTCCTTATCCACTGGTTTGTCAAAACTGAGTCTTGTGGGTTGTCACTACAGGGCAGGGACTTTAACTGAATGAAGAGATGCCATGTGTGACTTCAGCCAAGCCAGCCTGAGCGCCTAGGGCTACTCAGGTGCAGCTGCTTCCTATGCGTATATGCACTGATCTGCCATGACATGCTACCATTACACCTTCCTGTAGGTATAATGCTAGCTCTGGTACCTCTGCCCTTATCCGAAATGGCTGGGTGACAGGTGTAATGCTGCCATATCAGTACTGCTCATAATCAGTGACCTTGCCATGGCAGAAGAGGTCTTGCTGTGCTTGGGCTTCTCATTCTTTTGAGTTTGGGTTGCTTTGTATAGGTGTATTTGGTTAATTACTTCAGTGGTTTCCTGATGTGTCCCGCCTGTTGTCCAAGTCATCTCTCTAACAGACAGACCCAAGAACAGCTGAATAAATGCTTGTGCTGCTACCAAGAAGCTTTGGAAGGAGGAAAAGAAAAGGAAAAGGGAGCTGTGTTTGTGCTGTTGATGCACATCCCCGTCCTTCCCCTTCTGCCAAAGCCTGTCACCAGGATAAGAAGTTGGCAAGTAGATAACCTTCTTCCCTTTTCAGAGCCAAAGTGCTTATGCACATCTGTCTCTGCTTTAGCTTCCAGCCACACCATGAATGTGAGTTTTATTCCTAGTTTTACTAGAGGACAGTGAGAACACGTTCTCTCTGTACAGCATAGCATACAGTGCACACTGGCTCTGCTGGCTGCTTCTTGCACTGACAGTTTCTCTGCCACATGATGAGCCAAAATGACCATTTGCAGGTACCCACAGCCCAGAGCACGGCCAGTGTTGAGGGCTCCCAAGCATATAATCCTTTGCAGCACTGTGCCAGCACTCTGCTACCAGTTGAGTGGTAGTGGCAATCATCTTGCTAAGTTGTTTCAGAGGTCTAGCCTGCAAAGAGCCCCAGCTCAGCTGAAGGCTACAATAAAAGGAGAGAGTGTTCAGTGTTTCAAATTGGCAAATGAAAGCAAGAAACATCTGTTTTTAAAACCACATTTTCAAAAGTCAACATTGATCATTCTTTAACTGGAAAATTAAAAACTTGTAAATTGAGAATAGAAAACTGCTTGGCTTCTGACACTCAGAGGGAAAATGTATGAGAGAGATTTCAAGTGAGATCTAATTTTTTGTTAGAAGGGGGTATCTGGACAAAAACCCAAAAGCTGGATGAGTTCTGCTTGTCATTAGCAGTGTACCAGGCACAGCTAGGTCCCTCTCAGAGCTGAAATTTTCTCTTGTGTCATTGTGGAAGGAAAAGGAAGATGAGGGATGACTGGGTCCAGGGCAATTCAAAATCACTACTCATGCATCACTAACAACAGCTAAAAATATTACAGCAAATTATTTCAGGAGAGGCACCGTCTGCGGAACCAGAGAGAGCCACCTAGCACACCCAGCAGTTCTGAACATTTGCAGTAAGAGCAGTACCTTAGTTTAGGTTAGTTTGTATTGACTTTCTAACTTCTTTTTTTTAATTGCTAATATATTGGCGGCTCTGTGCTTGTCTGAGGTATGCAGGCCAAAATTTATAGAGACAGGAGAGGAAGGGAAAGATGACATATAACCCATTCTACTGCAGGATTGCTACTTAGCAGCCGTGGCCAGGACACGACCCTCATCCCCTGGGCATTATATCCCATGCTGCCAGCTTTCAGCTGTCACTTTATAGCACAGCCTTTTGACAGCAGAAACCACATGTCCTCATATGTTTGAAAATGCCCAGTGTACACAGAGCTGCCCCCTCACTCCAACAAATGATAGCAGTCTCTTTGTCACCGTAGGAGTTTCACCTGCTTTCTGTTCCTCAGCTCCGTGCCTGCATGGCAGATACAAGCACTGCAGGGCAATGCTTTCCCATGCTTTGCTGTGCTGCACTTAGCCTGGGTAGTGCTGGAGTTGATAAGTTCTTGCAGTGACTTCTAGAGGGCCCTTATTGCTCACAAGGGTCCTCATGGAAAACTACCTAGCCATGAAGGCCCCCTGAGGCTCCCCTTCCCAGGTCTTGGGCCAGTTGTGGAGACTGAGGTATGTGACTCCATTGTACCACCTCATCATAGCATCCCACCCCTCACATGATCCCAGCAGGTGAGTCAAGAGGTCTAGGCATAAGGTAGCAGTCGGCTTAAATTCTGCCGAAATAGAGGCATATAGATCCAAAGATTAAGCACTATGCTTTGCAAAGAGCAGCTTGTCTGCTGTATCAGATGGCAGCATCCTCTGTAAGAGCAGGTACAGAGCAGCACTCAAAAAGCTCAAATAGGGTCATTCAGTGATTTGAATTCATAGGGAACCTGCCTAAGTGCGGGTATTGTTTTGAAAGAGGGTGGGGATCGCAGGGAAGAAAAGCGCAGAAAAAAATAGAGGGTAATAAAAACCTATCTCATAGCCTCAACCAGTATTGTAGCATGGCCCTGAGAAACATGTGCATAAAATACATCTGAGCAGCAGACGAAAGCGTGTTTATGGTCATGAGCAGATATTGTTTTATTTGCTTCCTCTTGCTCACAGAAACAGGGCTTTGTAAGTAAACAGGATACATCCCTGATATCTCCTTCTTGCTGGAACAGTGCTTGGGACACTGTGTTTCTGATTCATTCACACGGAATGGAGTAAAAACAACATTTGTGGTTATCAAGTAGAGGAATATCAGTTGGTTCAGCGGTAACCTCAAAGGAACAGTAACAATAATTTAAAGAAAGGATAATTCTTTTTCCTTTGTTCTCTTCTGATAGAGAACAGAGCTGGAATTTGGAGAATTTTTAAAAGCTGTTTCTATTTCCTAGTACACTGTTACTTTAGGTCCTGCAAGAACAGCGTGCCTACTGGAACCATGCCATTACAAGGGTATGTGGTCAGTTTGCAATATTTTTGTAAGACGACAGAATGATTTGATGAACTTTCAATGTTTGTTTTGGCTCAAATTCTTCATAAAAGTTTGGCCAGAAAAGTAGGAGAGGAAGAGTTAGCTGGGGCACTTTTAGCTTTATATCAACATCTGGTGTCTTAACCAACATCAAAAACTGACTGCTGAGAAGGACGAAAGATCTCAGTAATGAAGGATAGGTCTGGGATAACCTCTGAATGCTGACTTCGAAGTGGAGTGGTCTGGAAAGGTGAGGAGATCAACAAGACAGTTCCTGGTTTTGCCAAAGTCCAGATATATTTGCTGACAGAAGGAAAAGAGCAGCAGTATGTTAGAATTCTGTGCAGTGCCTGCATGTGTATGTCTGACTGTGTACAAGTACCAATCAGCTAAACCTCTTCACGGCACCTGTCCGGCTTCCAGAAAGATTTTGGGAATGTGCAAACTCTGTTACAGATAGCCTCAGGAGAAGGCAGTAGTTTCAGATTATGTCCAGGTGAATATGGGGATGCCACTGCTCAGAAAGATGGAGGATGTGATACCTACACCTGGACTGCATGTCTGAAAAATGGAACAGCTTCTGCAGCTGCTGGTTGCCAATAAAGTGTGGGCATAGCAGTGTAGCATTTGCATTGCACACCCTAGTTGTGTCCAGCATTCAAAAGGAGGACTTCTAATAAAAGTTTAAATTGATGATGAGCATTTTATAGCATACTTAGTTGTGCTTAGCTCAGTTTAGCTACAAGGCCAAATACAGTTCCCATAGGAGGGATGTCTCTGCTAAAAATTTGAGCCCCTCTCTCTTCCAGTGGGATGCTTGTACTCCAATGCAAAAGCTGTAAATGATACCCGCTAAGCAAAGCCATCTGATGATCCTGATGACTCCAAGTTCATTTGTGCTGTTCCTCAGTGCTTCGGATGCTTCAAGCTGGATTGCAAGACACCATCAGTAGGCCTGGGAACATGGAAGGATTCAGTTCACAACTATTTATGTGAAAATACCATTTCCTATCTAGCATCCAGCCACAGGAGTCCCAGAGCCTTTGTGTTTTCTGATCCTTTATTATGGCAGAACAGGTGTCCTTGGCACAGATGCCAAAACAAACAAGAAGGTAAGTATGCAAAATTCTTTCAGGTCTTTCCTTATAAATTAGAAAGCAGCAAGACTGTTTTTCTCTGACTTTAAAAACTTTCTTTACAGACCAAGCTGAACACAGCCAGCAAGCAGCTCTGTATCACATTGAATGACTAGTGAACAAGACGGAGCAGAAAAGCAGGAGTAAGAAAAGGAAGGGTAGTGAGAGGATCTGATGCGTACCAGTGCACAAATTCAACATTTGAGTATGTATGCAATCAGTGTTCCATATTTATCTTATGATGACGGAACTGATCCAAGCAACTGATTCAGGGAAGTTTTATACCACTGCGGTGACAGCACATCTTACCTCCAAGAGTGAAGCTGAACCTTGAAACCGACAAGGAGCTAGTATTGCATGTAATGGGGTGCACAACCTTGGTAACAACAAGTCCAAGCAAAGTGGACCAGAGATTCCTTGCTCAAATGGATGAAGCCTGGTCGGGATAGCAATGCAACAAGTAAAAACACTATTTCAGTGGGCTTTTAGTAGCCCACAATGCGGTGAAAGATTTCAAGGAGATTAATGGACTAAGTGGTACCTAACGTAACAGTTTTACCACTCAGGAGCTCTGCTCTAGGATGTCACTACTCAGTTTAGTATCCGAACTTGTCCTGCTACGCCCCAGACACTGAACCCTTTTACAGTGTCAGGGAGAGGAACTGCATGAGGCCACACAAGCATCTCTTCCCTATTTCAGAGGATTTTATTTATTCCAGACACAAATTTTATCTTATTATCATTTCATGTTGGGAAAACTCGTAACTTTTCTGTTTCTCACTGTGGCTTATACAATGGCCTAATTAAGTATGAGATCTGGATCTCTAATCCCTTGCCTGGCTCTGACCTTGAATGACCTTGGGTAAGTAAATTTTCAGTTCTCAGCTTGCATTTAAGCATCAGGAAAATACTAATGTTGAAATTTTTTTCCTCATGGCTCTATATGAAGTCTCACCTATGGATTATTGTGCTGCACAGGAGAGAAAGAAAAAGAAACCCAATTGTGGCAGGCTCTTCCCTTAGGGACAGAAGGATCTATCCACACCGGAACTTTATAAACCTCACTAAAATCTTTCTTTGTTGTTCTGCCTGTGGAATAACAGCATGTGGATTTGAGAAACAATATTGTTCAAAACAAGGACAATATAGGTTACTAATTATCAAGTTAATGCTAAGACAGTAATAATAATATTTTCTACTGGTGGCCATGACCTTGTAAAGGACCTTCAAATTCTGTTATGCACGTATTTCCACACTCAGCCGAAGTTGCCACATGCTCATCTCTGGGAGCCTGGGCGTCTCACATTTGCAGTATTTGTTATATTTGCAGAGAAGATAATCAGCAAAATTCCCACTGAAGGTTATAATCCAGGTGCATTTTACACAGTGTTGCACGGGCAGGCATATTCTAATGTGATTCCAAAGGTACCAAGCCTTTTATTTATACTGTCTCATTGGGTATAGATACTGGTCCTAAGGCAAGAAAACAGTATATAATAACAGGATTAGTTTTAATTTTGGATTTGAGCCTACGAAGATGGAGAAGAGGCCACAGAATTCTGCTTGGCTGCCACAGACACCAGGGGTGTTTCAGAAAAGCCGTGTGTTGAGGGGCTCACCAGAATGTGCTGGACCACGTGCACTCAAGGGATATCTGTGTGAATAACACTTAATAGAAGTTATTAAGGTTATTAAACCATCTTGCAACTGAAACGTGGACATGAGATGATTAACCCAAAGTCTTCCTTGAACAAAGACTGAATTTTGGGGTCCCAGCGAAATGCCTGGGTTGCAGTCTATATTCTACCAGATCCATGGGGAGAAGCTCCTGTGGGAGGTCACTCTGCCAGAAACAGGATAAAACTGAGAACAGGCCAACACGGCGTCATAGTGCTCAGAGTGAGGCAGTTACGTACACAGGGAACTGCAGCCTCACACAGAAACAAGACATTGCTAGCCAGCTGAATTACCAGCTTGCAAGCTAGCTTGCTCTTCTAGGGACTGAAAGGTAGCATCAGACAAGAGCACCTAATGGTCTGTATTTTGCATCTGGGTGAGACAATTGCCATTTGCATTTAAAAATGCTGGTACTAAAATAAAGTAGTAGGACACACATGACCCACTGCCCCACCCTGTGCACTGTTGCTGTGAAATGCTGGGAAGATAGGCACAACTTTGCCTCCAGAACTATCTTGGAGATAACACTTTCGTAGTTTGGTTGTGAGTTTTATGACAGCTGCAGATTTCTCTGCAGTTTCTTGTCACCTGTGGTGTGCTTCTTGCAAAGTCCTTGCATGGGCACTGATTTTTCCCCTGCTTTCAGAAGCAGTGAAGCCATTGGCTTCCATCACTCAAAATGACTCCCAGTTTCTCTTACAGCTTATCCAATGCACAGGTATTGCTTGCTTCCAGTGAAAATGCCCACTGGACTTTTAGACCGACTGGATCCAGCTTACCCTCTCAGTAGGCACTGTGTTTATGAAACTGCATGTGGCCAAGAGAAAGATGGAAGTGAAGCAGGTGGCTAGAGTACAGGGGACAGAAGTGTGGACATGCATGTAAAGGGGGGGAAGTGGAGGCGATATAATATGATTGGCGTGGGAGGGAGATGGCACAAGGAATGAGGTTGGCACTTCCTCCTTTCAACACTTACTGTTCACTCCTGCCTTTCACTGCAGCTTGATGCTTAGGCTGCTCTGGCATGTGGGTCCTCAAGGCCTTTGAAACAGACTAATGAGGAGGTACTTCACCAAAGTGAACATACAAGAATTGCAGGGCTGGAGCAGACATATGGGGGCTGTGGCATAAGACAGTGAAGACTGAGGTGTTGGGCTGGCAGAGAAAAAGACGGAGGAATGCCATGGGACAGGAGGTGAAAACTGAACAGGAGAATGAAGGCAGGCGGGAGTAGCATGGACAGAGAAGGTGAGCGAGATGGTGCTATTCAGGATGAAATCTGGGGGAAGGCCAGGAAGTCATAGCAAGAAAGGCAGCATAGAATCAAGACGCTTGACACATGCACTCCATACATCTGAACCAGGGAAGGAATGCAGCCATGCCGCAGATTTTTCACTCAACTGAAGATCAGCCTGCCTTCATGACAAGGCAGGAAGCAATCATGACGGGACTAAAAGTTCTTATGGCATGGAGAGACCAAGACACTTGTCTGGAGTGTGCTGACACGCAGCATGTGGGGCCTCCTCCTCATGGAGCTGGAGCCTGACTGGAGGACACTTCTGGTAGGAGGACTCTGCAGGCCTGACAAAGAGGGGAAGGGGGGGAAAAAAAGAAGGAAATCAACCCTGTGCCTGCCCTGGAGCCCGCAGAGAGCCGTTCCCCAAAGCTGGCAAAATGAGTAACGCTATCACCGACTGAAAACTCGGTTCGGGGCATGCGCATTGGCCTCCACCACTCTTCCTCCCTCCTTTTACATAAAAAGCTAATTAAAGCGT
>NW_009620326.1:0-26024 GCF_000690535.1 Cariama cristata
CCCCGATGGGGACGGGCCTGGGCCGCGCTCCGGGCCGCTGGCCCCATGGTTCCTTTCAAGTACTGAGTAGATTTTTGTTAGGGAAATTGTTAATTGTGGTGCAGGGCCTAGCAGCAGCTGGTGGGTGAGAGGGGGATAGCGTACCGGGAGTGTGTTCCACAGGCCTGGGTGTATTTTCAAGGATGTTTAGAAGTTGGGTGAATTTGTTCCTCCCCATGTGAAAATGATAGAGGAGATTAGGCTGGGAAAAGCACGTGAAGACAGTTTACAAACAGGCAGGAATACCAAGTCGTGCAGCTATCTGTGCTGGACGTGCTCGTCGCTGTCTCCTGTGCAGGGCAGGTCTCTGTTTTAGACACGGTGTTGGCCTGCTCTGACCAGGTTCTTGCACCCTTATCTGCTCATAGAGTGCAGTTGCGCCAGGTATCTTGAAGAATTAGCAAAACATTCAAGTCTTGCTGTGGTCCTGTTTGTATTAGGATGTTTTTTTAAAAAGTCATTCTCAAAACGGAAAAAGAGATAATGCTTTCAGAGTTCTCCAAGATACTGATTTGCATGTGCAAAGTTATGAGCACTGCAGAAAACTTAGAGTTGCTACGAAATCTCGACTGCAAATTCTTCAAGGGATGTAGTAGATCGTTTGTTGCTGACCATGCATAAGGTTTGAGAAATTGGGTTAATGTTTATCTGCTGCTGTTCATGGAAAGCTGAAGGTTCAGATTTAATTTACCAAAATGCTTTTTGCCTGGTAGCATATTTGTAGACTATTTTGTATGAGGGAAATAGCTCGATTCTGGTAATACAAATTGGGGTTATGCCAGATGAGTAAGTTTAGTAATTGGGTTTTTTATGGCAGTCTGAATCTTTCTCAAATTCTTCTGAGTTTGCGCTCCAATCTTTAAAAATAGAACGTTGTAGTAGGACCATGTTGCTTCAGAAGTTGTCTACCTTTGAAAGTCTTGGCATGAAGATCACTTAATGTTTAAAACTAAACTTTCATTAGAACATCTCTATTTTATAGACATTCTGGAATGGCCTCAGTCAAAATGTTCTCAGAGCAGCATCCAGCAGAAAATACGCGTAAGTATTCCCTTGGTTTTTCATGTTTGGCCTTTTGGTATTTATGTTTACTCTCCTCCTGATACCAGAACTGATTATTGGAGACAGAGATGAAGTAACGGAGCAAAACCAGCAAGATAAAACTAGAATGTATGCATCTAACTGTCCAAAGGCTGTTTCTTTATCTCTTGTTTTTTTCCAGGGAAACTTTAAGAATTGTTCTTCCCTGCTTCTCCCACCACCAACAGCACCCACAAAATGTGGATTGTTGAGATTTGTTTGATTAAAAAAACAAACAAAAAGCCCAAACATTGATGGAACAAATTGTTTTATACAGACATGAAACAAGAGTGATGCATGGCTCCATTTCTCTACAGATAAAGTTTATTTCAAACAGCTCATGCATTTTAATCACTTGTTTTTCTTGTGGCAAGATAATGGGAAGAGTAACAGTTAGTTGTGTAACTTAGTCAGCTGTTTTGTGGCTGCTGCTGATTCAGGACACCGAATGGGAAATGCGTTTGTGTTAGGAAAACTGCCCAGTTCTGGCTGGTGCAGAGAAACCGAGCAGTTGCACATTTCCGAGATCACTGCTTTATGTTATCTGAACTGGAGTTAGAGCCACTTTGCATCTTGGGGAGTGAGAAGGTGATAGCTTGCTAATAAACATGGTCCTGCTCTGCCTTCGGTATGCTATCTTCAGGGATAGAGAAGGCTTTGTTTATACGGCAAAACTGTGATTCAGGAGTTCTCTCTAGCCTTGAAAGGGGTAATACACTCTTCCTGGGAAGGAGGCGGAGGAAGTTCAAATTTGTCATGTGTAAGAGCCACTCCCATTTTTCAGAATTAAATTTGTTGCTCCTCAGGATCAGAAAGATAGTTATCTTTGGCTCTGACTCAGAGAACCCTGCAGGGCTTGAGTAATTTGTTATCTTTGTGTATTCTTCTCTTCATGCTAAGCAATGATAAAGAAACCAATACAATTTATTGTTAGCATTTTGACTCCAGGTGGATGTTTTCAAACAAGTTTGAAAATCAAAAGTAACCCAAAACAAGTCCTGTCTGTGTATGGACTGAATTAGTTATGATTTTGTTATGTCAAAATCTTAAGGGATGTTGGGTATATATGTAGTAAAGAATATTCTGGTGAAGAATAATATTTTATGTGTTTATTAAAACAAGGGAGGATTTACCTATAAGCAGTCTGATTGAAAACAGAGGCACAAGGTTAAATTCCTGTGTAAGAGTGGGAGAACACCTTAGGTCAGAATACAGTTTGTATTTGCTTCAACATCGAGGGAAAAATCACTTTGTCCTGTCTTCAGGGTGGAAAGTTTTTTTGCTATCTAGTTATTTTCCTTTAATTTTATTTTCCCTATAATATGTTTTACAGCTCAGAAGCAATTAAAGGTGCCGTTATTGGAATTGATTTGGGTACAACAAACTCCTGCGTGGCAGTTATGGAAGGAAAGCAAGCAAAAGTAAGAAAATGAATACCAGTTTGCAGTAATGTTATTAGAAGTTGAATGTCCAAATTAGTTCTCGGAGGCAATGTTTTTTGATGGCACCCTGTTACTTTTTTTTTTCTTTTTTACATAGGTGCTGGAAAACTCTGAAGGTGCCAGGACAACGCCTTCAGTTGTTGCGTTTACGGCCGATGGCGAACGCTTGGTTGGAATGCCAGCAAAGCGGCAGGCAGTAACTAACCCACACAACACCTTCTACGCTACCAAGCGTCTCATCGGGCGGCGCTTTGATGACCCTGAAGTGAAGAAGGATATGTAAGTGAGGGTGGAGAGCAATTCCACTACCAACAGGAATGCATAAAATACAATGCTATATAACACGATGTGTTATGTTTTAAAATATAACCCTCTTTTGGGTGAAGTAGTTATGCCCTCATGTCTCAAAGTTTCATTGCTTATAGTTTCAGGGCCAAGCTGTATTTTGCTACTTTAGTGGCTGATCGTCTTAAAGTTTCCAGAGAAGAAGAAAAAAAGCCTCATTGATGCTGTGCAGAATGGTCAGCATCTGCCAATGAAAACTTTTCTCACTCTTGAGGGCATTTACAGTCAATGCTGTATGATCATACCTAAGGTTTATGATTAAATGACTTAGCTGATTAAAAGCAGTAGTAGTATATTTGTACTTCTGGGACTCCCTGGATCTGAGGCTGCTGTTGGCAAGTTCAGTAGTCTTTGTTTAGAACTTGTACCTGTTCATCTGCTGATACTAATTGTAGGGGGTTTGTGCTGTATGCTGATACAGAAACTGAGTGTGGAATTCTTCTATTTTTTAGTAAGAACGTTCCATTTAAAATTGTCCGTGCCTCCAACGGTGACGCCTGGGTAGAGGCTCATGGGAAACTCTATTCTCCAAGCCAGATCGGTGCCTTTGTACTAATGAAGATGAAGGAAACTGCAGGTTGGTACAGTTTGGTCTTTGCCATCTGTGCACACAAATGTGACCTTGGTGCTGGGCCATGGTAAATGGAGGTGCTGCAGCCACAAAGGTACTTTGTGGGTATGGGAATCCTTGTATAGCAGGCCCTTATACGAGGCAGATCGTGGAAGGGTGCAGAGATGGGCTGTTAGAAAGCCTCAAGGAAGATCAATGCCTACCTTAATCTTGAACCTTTGCCAAGATATTAGTGCTTTACTTAAAGCATGCTCTTAGAAAATTGAATACCGATTGAGTTGATACTCAGTTTTAATTGAATGGAATGCACACTTACTCAGAAGGGGGAGCTCCTTTTCCTTGTAAGCTGCAGTCCTTGTGCCTCCCTGGCTGCAGCTGAGCACAGGCTGTGGCAGCCAGGGTTTTGAGTAGCTTTGTTGTTATTCATCTGCTAGATACATAGCAAGAAAGGGAGTGTTGAAGAGACCCTATTTTTGGGGCTGAATGGATAGCTTCTTAGCCAGTGGTGACTTTTAAATCTTCACTAGGGGAAAATATCCATTGACCTGGAGAAATATTCTTTTTTTTTTTTGCCTCCTTTTCAATTCCTAATGTGGTTTCTGGGGAAACGGAGTATAATACCTAGAGGTAGTAGTCAGTAGCTGCCTTCCACAGCCTCGTTTGGTAAGCATTATGCATCCACTGGTAAGTATTTGGAGGGAAGGACTAAAGGTTGTTACTGAAGCTTCATCCAAAGGTATTTTTTGGGTTGGTCTTTTTTTTCCAGTGTTAGGTCCTGGACACTTGCTAAAGCTCCACTCAAGAGTAAAATAGGAGTACGTGGTGTGTGAGTATCTGGATGTGATGAATCTGACTTACTCTGAGGATCGTGTTCCTCTGCCTTAAGCAGAAAACAACTTCAGTCTCACAGACTAAAAAGACAAGTTAAGCTCTCAGATGAATTGTCATTCACTGACTGAATTGTGGAGGTGCTTTGCTGTTTTGTCAGAAGTCTACAAATTATTCCGTGTTATGTGGAAGGACTTGATTTCTGCACAGCTGCTTCTGCGTCTTCCCAGAAAGCACCAAGTTCTTGGGCAGCAGGCTTGTCTTCTGTTCTTAGTTCAGGAAAACGATTTTAAAGTACATAATAACTTGGTGGTATTCTTATCTTATAAGGGTAACTTTCTGGTTTGTCTCCTTTTTCCTCCAGAAAATTACCTGGGACATTCAGCAAAGAATGCTGTGATCACAGTTCCTGCTTACTTCAATGATTCTCAGAGACAGGTACTCACCAAGCTGTGAGACTTTGGGGCTTATAAATGGCATTTAGTTTCTCTCAGTAGTCAGCACTCTGCCTCTTTTTTCCTCAGGCCACGAAAGATGCTGGGCAGATTGCTGGCTTGAATGTTTTGAGAGTGATTAATGAACCAACAGCAGCTGCACTTGCCTATGGTCTGGACAAGTCTGAAGACAAAGTGTAAGTGCCTGTTCATAACACGTACCCTCTCTTAAATAAGCATGCTGTGATTTGCTTTGTAAATGCCTCTTCTGCTCTCTGTGTTTTGTAAAGTCATTGGTTGGAATTCTGCCAAAGTAGACTCACAGCAGTGAGTCAATGCTGTGTAATGTCACCTCTGTTCTATGCCAACCATACTGGTTAAAGAAAGTGAGTTCATAACTTGCAGCTACGACTTAATGATCAAAACTGAGTGTCTAATTATCTTACCGGTAGCGGTGGTGGGTGTGGCTAAGGGGAACTAGGTGAGAGGCTGTCACCATTGGTGCTGAAGTGTAGCACAAGAGGTAAGCTGAGGTTTGGTGCCTGGTATCCACAGCTTGCATCTTCTTCCCTGACTGCGTTCAGCCTTCTGTGGCTGTCAAGGGCAGGGCTTTTGTTACAGATTTTGTATTTATGATGTAGGTTATAGTGCTGTGAAAGCCTCACATTTTTAAAAACATGTTTCATAATGGTTCTGATGTCCCTGCCTTTGTCATTGCACGTGAGTGTGTCCTTTTTTGAAGAAGGAGGAACTGCCCTCTCTGAAATAACAGGCAAGGTTAAGTATTGTGGAGCACATCTTTCAGAGAAGACTTCCACATGGACTCGGAGTGCTCAAGGAACACATACACTGTGTAATTTGTTCACTGCTATCTTTAGAGAGGCTTTTAACTTTAGTGGACAGCAACGTGAATTCTGCACACTTCCTCTCCTGAGGAGAATGATCTTTGAGCCACACAACTTTGTCTAGAAAGTAATGTTTTTCTGCATCTGTTGTTGCAGTATTGCGGTCTACGACTTGGGTGGTGGCACTTTCGATATTTCCGTTTTGGAAATCCAGAAGGGAGTCTTTGAGGTGAAGTCCACCAATGGTGACACTTTCTTAGGTGGAGAAGATTTTGACCAAGCTTTGCTACAGTATATTGTTAAAGAGTTCAAGAGAGAGGTAAGGTATCTCATCATAATTTAATGTTGCCTTACACTGTTTTTCAACCTTGTTTAACTTCCATGGGAGAATGGGGATTTTTCTTAAATTACTAGGACTTGATTTGTAATCTGTGGCACAGTTGAAATTGAAGAGTGTTAGACAGTTGTTAGCCTGGCTTCCAGTTCTTGCACTTGTTTTCTTGAGGTGAAATATTCATCTCCTGGAAGACATAGGATAGCAGAACTTCTCCCTTTTTTCCTCTAGTGTAGCAGGACTACCCTAGACATAGTCTGCTTGCTTTTAGTAATAAAAATCTGTGTGCTGTCACATTCAGTTGGACCAGATGCATACAATATAGGGTTGGCTGTAGGAAACTGCAGTGTAATTCCAACTCCTTTTTTAATTCAGTTTTGGCTTTATATTCTGTGATGCAGCAGCTTTTCCAAGCTTTAATCTGTAACTTACTGTATCATCACTTCCAGAGGAGGGAGGCCTAGCAGATGTTTTTGAAATGCTAAATGTGTTTGCCAGAAGTGAGAGAGATCAGCAGAAGTGCACATACCAGGCTGTATTTCTACAAACATCTTTACAGTCAGGAGCGATAGGAAGGTGAACTGCAATGAAGAAAAGCTCTCCATGACTCCTGTGCAAAAGCTGAGAGTGTGTTAACCCATATTTTTTGTTACTCAGATGGGTGTTGACCTGACTAAAGACAACATGGCCCTTCAAAGAGTGAGAGAAGCATCAGAGAAAGCAAAGTGTGAGCTTTCGTCATCTGTGCAGGTAGGTGGCTGGCTTCAAAGCAGTCCAGTAAAACATTTTGATACCCTGAGTTTTGCATTATTTTTATTTACAAAGCTCTTTGAAATTGTTACTTTTTTTCTTGCGGTGGCCGAACGAGCTTCAAATGGCATCACTTTAACAGAAAGTTCTTTAGCAGGGTAGACTGTTCAGGAGCACAGTTGTCGGAAGGTGAGAATGTTAGCGGGTGCTGCGTTTGACTTTCTTCTGGCGCCATGTTTTCGGATCTTGCAGGGAATGTGACTTTGTTCCCAATTTACCATATATTTCAGAAGTATTGCGGGCATCAGGGAATTTGGCTGCAGCTAGTACTGCTGGGTTGCTGGAAGCACTTGCGGCTTTGTGTGAGCAGTTCCAAAACCTTGGTGCTACTCATTCCACTGAAACAGCAAATTTGTCTAATAAGAAATCATTTGTATAAAGAATCTCTACTTATTTGCCTATGGAAGAGTTGTCTAGACAATGGGCAACATATACTCCCTTTCTTTTTTCTGTCCGCTTTGTATATTAAAGCATTCAAGCATGTCCTTTGTTCACTACTGAATAAGGAGCTGGAGAAGCAGCAAGTTGGGGGTGTAATAGTCTTGCCGAAGTGAAATTAAGGTCAATTATATAGTAATTGAAATGGGGACTCTGCCAATTTCTAGATTCTGAATAAACATTTTTTTTTTTGATGGTGGTCTTTTTGTTGGCTGGTGGGGAGCTCGTAGCAAGGAGTTTAGACCAGTCACAATGGATGCATAGTTCTGCCAGACACATAGCAGGCTCTGTTTTACTAGTTCAAGAGTTGGCAAATGCAGTCTGTTCATACCAGGAAAAACTGAATTCCTTAACTCTTTAGCAGTGAAGGGAAAACAACTTGCTTTTGGCCCTATTTTGCCCTAATATTTTTGACCATGCCACCTATAAAAGTGAATACACACCTCTAGTCAGTAGAAGGGATTTAGTTCTCGTTGTGTAAACTTAATCTCTAGAGCTTAAAGCATTCGTGTTTTTAATTGCTTTGATTTGTAATGTCTTTTGGTGTCAGCATGACTCAGCACTTGAACAAGATGGTTTCAGTGTAAGATTTGACTTAAAAATCCAGCATGTGAATTTGTAAAATAATTCAAAATAGCCATGAAAAGTGGGGATTATGGTCCCTGGCACTGCTGAACTTTGTGTTAAATGGCAGTGGACTGGCTCTTGAACATGAGTTGTTTGCATTTAGAAAACAGTCATCAGTTATTTCCTTCAAGTAGCTTACCGTATATGAAATGTTAGTCATTTGGCAAAATCTTCCGGAACTCTGAAGATGGGCTTTCTTCTGTGTTGTGCTAAAGGAAGAGGATTAAGGTCGTCACTTCTAACATTTCAGCTCTTACCTCCTAGCTATGATAGAAATTTGATTGGCTTTCTTAACAATAAAAGACCTCAAAATAACATGGTATTAAAATTGCAGCTTAACAGTTGTAACCATGAAAAGTGTAACAGAATAATTTTCCTATCGCTTGTCTGAAATATCAAACACAAAAATATGCTTGCTGCCACTTGAAGACTGGGCTGCATGTAGATGCTTCAGTACAGGCAGAACAGAACCTGTAACTTGATCTAAAGCTTGTATGTAGCTGCCTTATTTTCCATTCCTCTTTTTTCACTCCATGTCTGTTTCTGTGCTGCAGACTGATATTAACTTGCCGTACCTTACTATGGATGCCTCTGGACCAAAGCACTTGAACATGAAGCTGAGTCGCTCACAGTTTGAGGGCATTGTAGCTGATCTGATCAAAAGGACGGTAGCGCCGTGCCAGAAAGCAATGCAGGATGCTGAAGTCAGCAAGAGTGACATTGGTGAAGTCATCCTCGTCGGTGGCATGACCAGAATGCCAAAGGTATGAGATAAGTCCCTGTTCCAGGCAAAGCTGGCACAGCTACCCAGTGCTTTCTGTTAAGGGTGATCTGTAACAGCGAAGTTGGGAGTCTGCTAACTTCAGAGCTCCAGCAGCTGAAGGCCCCCAGGAGCAGAGCAGACATGCGAAGTAGTTGCAAAAGCAGTGACAAGGGACTCTCTCGTCCTGTTTAATTAGCTCAGCTTGGATCTCGGGGCTGAGTTGCACTTTACAAAGATAAGTGGGAGGTATCAGGAGTTGAAAATTCAACTTGACTTTGATGTCATAAGCAGCATTGTTCAGATACACAGGGTATGATCTCTTGTTGTGGTCGTCAGCATGTGATAAAGGTACACTTCAATGACAACAACCGATCCGTAATCTTTGCCTTCCAGTGGATTTTTTTTTTCTCCCTGTGTAGAGCACTTAGAGCTAGCTGCGAAGAAACTGCACAGAACAGCTCTGTTACCTGCTGGTTGCGTGTATTCAGCTACCTGTTTGAGGCTGAGTGTTGTCAAGCATACTTAACTGGGTGTTCCAAACGCTCAGTACCTAATACCTGGCTCTTGTGTTCTGTGGTGATAAGCACCAACAGATAACTTAGAAGCTTGCTCTGCTGACAGGCACAGTCTTGCAGATCAGGTGCTATCTACTGGTGATTGACTACTCTTGTTCATAGCAGTGCGGATGAGTGCTTAGCTCCCCTGAAGTCAGAGCTGAACATGTATGTGCACTGCCCTCTTCAAGGGTGCAACTTGTCCTTTTCTACAGAAATCATCAAAATCTCATTCCATAGGGATCAGTCAGGCTTGGGCTATTTGTTTGCTGTTAAGATCTGTGATTTGTGGGTCTTTCCTTTCTAGAACAGTAGGTGTGTACGTGGTCCTGCTTGGGATTGATTTGGGGTTTGGTGGTGGGGTTTTTTCTTCCCTGTATTAAATGAACCTGGTTGCTGGAGGTGATATTAGTGTGTACAGAAGGTCAGCCAGGCAGGGGAACCAGAGCAACAAGATAAACAAGCTGCTGCTCTGGCCAAAGCTCAAGTGGAGTAACTGTGCTATACCTTCCCAAAGTCCCTGCTGTTCCAGCTGGATAAAGGAGAAATGGTGTGGTTAGCTATGTATAAAGCGATGAAAAACACATCTAGAAGTGGGGAAGCCCTTCCTGAAACACTGTGTATCCTCTGGGGCTGGAACACTGTACTTAAATACTGATTTCAATTTTTATTATTATTTTCTTACTTTTTTACCCCTATTGATAACCCCCAGCATTTGTGGCTTTGAGCTTACATAATGCTTTCCTGAGTTGTCTATAGTTACAGCTTAGGCTCCAAGATCAGTGCCAATATGTTGCACACAGCACAGAGCCTTATCTCGTGTACGTTGTTGTGTTCGCTTCACCCTGCTAGGAGGGAACGTGCTGCCTTTGGAGCTCTCACGCGGCCAGTGCTCCAGGAAACGTACAGTGGGTGGTTAGAAGTAATGTGTCTTTTGTACTGTAAAATACGCCTCCAGAGGGAAAGACTTGCACTTAATTATATGCTCATACATAAAGTGTTTTCCTCTAATGAACGTTCCTGGCAGATGTCTCTTGGCTTAAGTGCAGAGGAGTTGGACATTTGCTTACAGCACAGTTTTCAGGCACATCATGCTCACCTGTGCCTAACAAGTGCACTCAGAGGGGAGGGAAGCTGTGAGGGGGAACAGAGTCCCACACCCTTCTCTTGTAAAGCAGAGGAGCAGAGTACTGAGCTGTGCTCTGGTGCAGACACCTTATTGCCTTCCCGCCTGGATACTTCAGCAGTAAATCTGTTGCAGTCATGAGCACATCCTTCTGAAAGGGCAGAGCAGTGAAAAGCTAATAATGCAACTTGGACTGTCTGCTGACGTAGCAAATGTACTTCTCTGGTCAAACAGCCCATTAAATAAAGGGTTTGAAAATACTATACTTCACACAATTTCCTCTTTTTCCTTTATTACACACAAACAAGATGAACTGTCTTTCTGCTCTCATTTTTTTTTTCCCCTGTGCTCTGCCTCCACAGCTGTACAGTCCTTGACAGCTGTGTTCTGCCCAGTGTTGCCTTGTACAAGTTCCTGGAGAGCAGTCCTTGACTCCCGCTTGATAAGCGTGGAGTGATCCCTTTTGAATATGGCTGGGCTTTGTGAAAGGACTGCTCTAAGTTGTCTTGCAGCTGGCAAACTTCATTGCAAGAAAGTCTACAGAGAAGGGGTTGTCCATACTGAAATGAGAGCAGTTAATAGGGTGCATGGAAGATGGGGAATTAGGGAGCAGTCACAAGTCTGAAGCTTAGTATTTCTGTTATGGCACAGAGTTATGTGGTAGCGGGAGCATAAAGATACAAACCTTTAGCCAAGGCTGGCATTTCTTGTGACCGCAGCACTGGGTGGTAAATGGTTTGCTCTGCATACGAGCTGTGCTTTCTCTCCATTTAGGTGCAGCAGACTGTACAGGATTTGTTTGGCCGCGCTCCTAGCAAAGCAGTTAATCCTGACGAAGCCGTTGCTATTGGTGCAGCTATTCAAGGTGGTGTGTTAGCTGGTGACGTTACTGATGTGCTGCTGCTGGATGTAACTCCCCTCTCCTTGGGGATTGAGACACTGGGAGGTGTCTTCACAAAGCTCATCAACAGGAATACTACCATACCAACTAAAAAGAGCCAGGTACAAATTGACTCTAGATGGGTGGGTCTTTGGTGGTGGTCTCAAACACTCAATGAAGGCTACCCAAAGCATCCCAGTAGATAGTCTTGTCTCCTCATCTGGCAAGGAAAAGGAGTGTAAAAATCTGGTTTAATGTCAGCCACTGAGTATCTCTGTTGATTATTATTGTGCCCAAGAAGGGGAGGTAAGTGTGCCAAGATGCCCCAGGATGTTTGTGGCCTGGGCAGGATTGCAGTGTGTGTGCCATGATGTTAACTGTCAACACATCATTCTGAAGAAAAATTGTGTGGAGACCTTCTGTAACTGAGCACCACACCTGTTTGAGACCACCTTTCTTGGTCTGCATACCTCGGAGGGGTTGGTTTTTTTCCTGTGTTTGTAAGGCTCTAGTAAACTTGGGTGTGATCCTTTGTTTCACTTTGCCTTGTCTGGGTCTGCTGGTGTGTGCCCTTACTGATAACGCTTGTTCTGTCTCGGGCGTGGGATTGGGGCAGGACTCCTGCTGCTTCAGGAGGAAATGTTCTGGCAATGTGGCTGGCTGTCTCGGGAGCCTGCTGCTGGCACGGCATTGCCAGTTTTTGCGTGCTGAAGCACGTATAGGACAAAGATGCCAGCGAGCTTGGCTGTTGCTAGTCTTAGTGCCTCGTTTTGTCAGAGGAACAGGGCAACAACAAGCATTTAATGATTCTTTATCTCTTCAAAGTAGCTTCTCTTTATTCCTTTCCTTCTTTAGTCAGCTTGTAACTGCATCAGTTCATGTGTTGCAATTTACTAGCTGTCCAGCAACTCTTTCTGTTCCTTTTCCACAGGTGTTTTCTACAGCTGCTGATGGGCAAACTCAAGTGGAGATTAAAGTATGCCAGGGAGAGAGAGAAATGGCTAGTGACAACAAACTTCTTGGCCAGTTCACGTTGGTACGTTGGCTACTCAGTATTCATGACCTTAGACTTGACCTTCTTTGAGAAGTTCAAAGCCTTCTCCATTTCAGCTGACCCCTGAAGGCAGTGTTGAGGGGGAGTCATCTTACAGAAGGCATTTGACCCTATTTGTAGTAAAAAAGCAGTCTCTAAAGGCACAGCCTGGTTCTGGGACAGCCTTTCAGTGGCAGGGGAGCAACTAGCAGCTAAGATGGAGCTCCAAGTTTCTAAGCAGTCTTCTGTGGCGCAGTGGCTACTGCAGCTTTAGGGCCTGGTCACCTAAAAGGGCGCTCTCTACTTCTGGGCACAAAGAGCTACGAGTGTTCTGCAGTACCAGGCCTGTGCAGCAGCTAACCTGCATGCTGGCCTTTCCTCTGGTGTTGCAAAGACAAGGCTTGGAGCAGGCTCCACGATACCCACAGTCCCTAGGGTAACCCATTTCTAGCCTAGTTCTGCCTTTCTGTGAACGCCTGTGGTACCGCTCTGCTTTCTGGAGAGTAGATGTACTCCAGGGATTCATGTGCGCAGTATGTGGCTACCTAACCAGCTCCATACGCAAAATTGATTTGGTCAGTGTTGGAAAAGTTTGACACTTTTATAATTCCGTGTCCAAACTTGCTGTTGCTAGGGAGAGCCCTGCAGAAAGGAAGGGCTTTGCCTTTCTTTTGTACTTTTGAAGGAAGCTGTACTGCCTGCCACTCTTCTAAAACAGTAGCCTCAGAGGTAGTCGATGAAGTCTAGTTATGTCCAGAATTGAGGAAATAGAGAGTGCTGCCGTGTCTGTGGAAGAGGGACTTGTTTAGCAATAAAGCAGAACATGTGTCACCTTGAAACCAAACTTGGGGGCTGCCTGTCACGGTTTCTGTGCACTTGTCCTGGGTAGAAATCTGTATCCTGTTAAATCTGTCAAGGTACCACTAATTCGCCCCACAATGCCAATAGGTATTTAGAGGGCTTGGCTTTAACAATTAGTTAATTCAACTGATGGATGACCAACGTAACGTGCCCAACGCTGAAGCCTTGTACCCTGAGCTCAAGTCCATGTGGGAGCTAACGGCTAAGCACTTCTCATTCTCAGGTTGGGATTCCTCCAGCGCCGCGAGGAGTGCCCCAGATAGAGGTCACTTTTGACATTGATGCTAATGGTATCGTTCACGTGTCAGCCAAGGATAAAGGCACCGGACGCGAACAGCAAAGTAAGTGCTCTGGAATGCTGCCTAGGGACAAGGAGGAAAGGTGTGGGGCAGTGATGGTGCCATAGCACGCTGGGAAGCGAGGGTGACACTAGGTGACACCAAACGTATTGGAGTGCTGCCTTGATGGGCATCTCGCAGCCCAGAGATGGGGACTGCAGCATGTTATTTGATTAAGAGTAAGGACGACACAAACAATCTGTTGCCAGTGCAGCATAGATGCAGTTGAAGTCATCTTAGCCTCCTCTGGAAAGGAAGGCAAAGAGTTACTGTAAAATGAAGTAGGGAACGGGAGAAGTGACAACTGACCTGTAGTTTCATTTTAAGGAAGCAAAGCTTCTGTAAACACATAGCACTCTATTGCCCTCTGTTAGCTGGCTGACAGAGATTGCCACCAACGGATGCTCTCTCCTTGCACGTTAGGCAGAGATGGAGCAAGGAAGTCCTCGCTGGCAGGGTTTTACCATGTCCCAAGTCATTTTGCACTGTATGACAGTCCTTTCTTGGTCTTGCCGTCGGCTGTGATGGCTATAACAATGTTTCTGCAGAGTGCAACTGTTCCCTGGGGTTTCCTGTCTGTATCAGTTATGCCTCAGTCCCCAGAGAGGCGTTCGGTGTACAGGCTGACTAACTGAGGGCTCACGGGTGTTTGTGGAGTGGTTCTCCTGCTGCTTTACAGGGGTGTCCTGTGTCACTGAGGAGCTCAGAGCAGTGACGTTCTGCCCTACGTTACCCTGAAGGGACAGAAACTGGGGTTTGGGAATTCAGCACCTTGTACAGGTGGTTCTTGAGCTGTGTTCCTGGTCATGCTATTCCTTTGGGAGTGCCCTCTGCTAACACACAAAGAGATTGCTGTTTGTTTGAGGCTGCCTGCATGAAGGTGCCAGCTTTTAAGGGAGAAATGGAATTGGGAAGATCCCTGTGGAATCCAAGGCACGTCATGTACAGCTGAACAGATTGGCCCTGTGCTGAGACACTGTTTTGTTTCTAATTACTCCATTACAAAGATCTTGAAATTCAAGTATTTTGAAGCAGCAGGTATTTTGCATAATGACCTTGTTCATTTTCGTCCATTTAGGCTGAAAAAGTCCCTAAATGGCAGGAGGCTTGAGGCCTTGAAACTGTCAGTATATTTTGCTCTGTAGCGCAATGAAATGTTAGGCCCGATGTTCTGGGGTAGTTAGTGACACAGCTGACATTTTCTAAAGCTCTGTTGTGGGCTCAGAAATTGAAGCATTTGTAGATTCCCCTGATACGAAATAGATCTCTCTTGTGCCTCTAACTGGGAAGCCTCTATATTGCCCTTCAGTTGTTTCTTGGGAGCAACCACTTGAGCAATCAAATGCATGCTCTAGTTAAGAAAAATATTGTTAACTCTGTATTGGAAGCTTGAAGGTATGTGCTCTTCTTAATCATGCTGCTGCTTGACTTTTGGCAGAAATTTGTTACCAAAAACACACTGCTTGTTACTTTGGTTTCCTTGTAGATTTTTCAGCGTGTGGCCTCTCAGTAAGTGTCTCCTGATAATAGGCAACCAGAATTTTTTATCTGCCTGCCTGTATGCAGGCATGGTCCTAATTATAAAGCTGAACTGCTCATCACACATCTGCATCCAAAGGACACGTGTGTGTGTGTGTCTTTGTTCAGGGTTTTGTACCACTGACAAGTATTACATAGAAAAATTATTTCTAATGAGGATCTTGATAAACACATTTTTTGGACTTTGCAGTATCCTGGATGTTGATCCTCTCTTTTCTCAATGAAGTCGTGCTTTACTGCAGAAATTAGTTTAAGTCTAGACTATACTTTTTGGCACTAATGGAGGCGGGGCGGGGGAAAGGGAGGAGGGACACCTTAGAGCTTGCCCATAGAATCACACTCTGTTTCACTTAAGGGCAGGGTGAGGAGCTGGGTGGGGTACGTTGTCTTATCCTGCTACCAGCCTGGGCTGCTTTCCAACAGTGAAAGGAATCTCTGTACCCTGGTAAAGCAGTTCCTTCTGTTTGGATTTTTTTGTTGTTGTTGGTTGGTTAGGTTTTTGCTGGTTTTTTTGGGTTTTTTTTAGTTTTGTGCTTTTAACCTGCTAGAATGCCCCTTTTGGTTTGGGGGCTTTGTGTGCACATTCACTTTCCAGGAGGAGTAACTGAAGAATGGTCAAAGTGACTCGCAAACCAGCGGACAGGAAATGTCTGGCAGAGCTGGGGCGTTCATAGATCTAAGATGTCAGGCTTTTATCTTGCCAGCAGCATGACTGCCTCTTCAAAGACTAGGCTGTCTTTGTACTGCCCACAGGGTCTTCACAGGTACAGAGTCCCTGAGCATAGCAGCTGCCATTGAGAAGGTTTGGGAAATAATACTCTCCCTTCCTCAAAGATGAGAGCACATTCTTTATTAATGCTTCTTCTCTAATGCAGTTGTTATCCAGTCTTCTGGCGGCCTTAGCAAAGATGAAATTGAGAACATGGTGAAGAATGCAGAGAAATATGCAGAGGAAGACAGGCGAAGAAAGGTAATGCGATTATTATGGTGTCTTCCAGCTAGCATTGTACCTGCTGGTTACTGCTGTTTTGTGCTATTAACTGTGCCCACCTTTGAAGGAGCTGTGGGCTCTGGTCTGTGTGGTGTTGAGCTGTTTGCTTGTGCAGTTATCCAAATACCTGCTTCCTTGTATGCAGTTTACACTCCAGAGTTGCAAGAAGGTGTATGCAGAGGCATTTGGATCTTGGGTTTGGGTTGGGTAACTTGCCCTGTGTGACTAGCATTTGAATTCCTCCCTGAAGAATTCCTGGGATGTGGAGGCAGCAGTAAGCGAATTCACCTGCCTGTTACTTATGACAAACAGCTTTGCAGCTCTAGTTATGTTTTTTGTCAGCAATGCCCTTTACTGTCCGCCTGCCTGTTAACCTTGGCTGTTTATTTGAAGCTAACCTACTACAGCTGGGCTCTCTCAGTCATGTTCCATCTAAGTGGAGGCAGTATGGGGATATTTAAGCTACTTTCTCTGAGTTTATTTTAAAGCTTAATTTATAGAACTTGCCAAGCAAAGCTGCACCTCAGCCTCTTCCTTCAAGTGGGAAGTTGCTTTCCATAGTCCATGAAGTCTCACTGTGGCATCTTGAATGCTATATTCATCTGAGTGCAGTATTTGCCCTCAGTGCAGGTGAAGCCGTCAGGAGGCGTTTGAAAGCCCCACTGACTTTGTCAAGAAAAGACTGACGCTTGCCATGGTTGAGTGGCTGAACCTGTGATATACATAGGTTTAATGGTTGGAACTAATTGGTTTAATGAGGGTAGTACTAATGAATTATGCTACTAAATATAGAGCATTGATTTTTTTTTTTAAGCAGACAAGCAGCAGCTTACTCTGGGATATGGCAGCAGCATATGTTTAGCGATTGCTGAAACTGGCACACTGAATTAATGCACTTTGTGTTCTCCTAGCCTGTAGAAACCTGTCTCAGGTGTTCAGGCAGCGCTGTAAATCTTGCCCTCAGTAGTGAAGGGATCAGAAGAGGACTGAAGGGGAGAATGCATGGAATAAATTCATGTAAAGCAGCATCGCCTTGCCTCAGAACCTCTAAAGCCACAAGGCATTGGCTTACTAGCATTTGTAGGTTAGACAGAGAACCTTTAAAGACCTTGGTCTGAAAGTCCTGCTGTTTAAATAACTGCATCATTGCCGTGAAGTGTAGGTGGTGGCCTAGTGTTCAAAGAGGCTGCACTGAAAACTTTTTCCTGTTGCCTTACCTTGACTTTGTACCTTAAATTGGTGTATGAGTTCTTCCCTGTTGTAGTCCTGACGTGGGACTCGTCTCTGTCCAGTGACCTATCAGATGAAGGTGATTAGGTTGCTTTCTTAACTAACACTTCTCTTCACTTGTGTAACTAATTGTCAAAATTCCTTGTTAGACTTTTCTGATCGTGGTTTTACTGCCACGGAAGTATCATGAATGCATAAACGGAGTTATCACTCTGCTGGACTCGGCATCCTGCTGTGAACTTTGACACCCCACAAGGAGTGAAGACATAGTGTAGAAACAAAATTATTTTTATCAGCTTTCCAGTGTAAGTGGTTAGTCTCTGGAGAATATTATCACACCTTTCTTCAGGTAGACTCTTCTTTCAGATGGAGAGAGGGCTAGGTGTCCTGGAGACTCTTGCTGATGAAATAGTTCATGTTGACCCTGGGACTGAATTACGTCTCAGCAAGACGACTCCTCCTCTGTACTTACAGCCTGCCCTGGCGGCTTTGCAACAGTAACATTGGAACTGCTATTCCTTACCTAGCACAGTGGGGTTTTTCCACTGTTGAGATGTTAGAAGCATTTGTAATAAGGGGACATGAGTAAAACAGCCCAGCATTTTAGTTGTCTCTAGTACTCTTGTTGCATGAAGAAGCTTAAGAATGTTTTCCAAAAGCTCTGTTGCTTTCCCGAGGAGCAGAACGTGCTGTGCTGTCTCTGCAGTTGCTGGCTTTTTCAGTGTGCCAACAAGTCATGCTGCATTAGTTGTTTCTGCTTCCAGGGAAGTGAGTTTGAGTGTGAAACATGAGGGCTGACTTGCTTAGACTGCCTATTTGGGCTTTCTGGTGCCAGAATGCATCTAGAATGGTTTGCTTGCGTTTCTTCTTGCTTCCTTACCATTAAGAAGGACCCTGGGTGGGAACTAGAATGGAGTTTGGCAGTTTTGAGGAAAGAAATGTCAGGTGTGAGTTCATATGTACACCACTTGAATCACCAGTGATGTATGCAGTAGGCCCTGATGAGCTTTTTTACCCAGGAACGTGTGGAAGCTGTAAACATGGCTGAAGGCATCATCCATGATACAGAGTCTAAGATGGAGGAGTTCAAGGATCAGCTGCCAGCAGATGAGGTAGGTGGTTTCTGATCCTGTAACAGTAAAGGAGCTAAGATTCCTTACTAAATCTTTGCTCAAATTCTCACGTAACTCCCAGCTGGCTCTGGCCAGTGGCACCAACTCTGTGCATATTTCCATGCTGTGTAAAGATGGCACAGTCATCGACCTCTGGTTTTTGCACTTGAGGAGTGGGGTGAGCGTGGCTGATGGGAGGATGTAAGGACATACTTAAAAGAACATGGTTTGGATAATAGCAAATATCCAATTTCAAAGTGCGAGTTCAGTGTCACTGAAGATCTGAGAGCCTGGGAAGCTGTTAATGAAAGGTTTTTGCATGAATTATGTCCTTGGCTTGGCCTTGCGATGATTTGATAAGAACTGTGACCTATGTGAGGAGAGTTTTGCTCAAAAGCTAGAGATTATGAACAGTCCCTGCGAGTGTGTTAGCAGAGGGACAAAGGCAAAACTGCTGCACAGTCCTGGCACTACATACACAGCACCCAGGAACTTGGAGGCAATGAAAATTACTGTATCCTCACAACTCCTAGCTTTTTTTTTTTCTGTCTTTGAAGTGAAGTGGAAATTTAGTATTGAAAGAGTGCTTTTTATACCATTCTAAGTGACAGTTTAATTTCTGCGTTAAAAATTTCAAAAGTCAAGTTTAAAACAGATAGCACAATCTTCAAATTAACAACTCTTGGAAACAGAATAAAAGGGCTCATAGGGGCTCTGTGAGGTGTCTGAGAGAACAAGATGGTAATTTATTGGTAAGTAGCCTCTGATCAGTTTAAATGCTGTTTTTCAGCCTAGCTCCTGTCTCTAGGATGGATGTTGGCTGACTCTGTGTTTGGGATTATGATCACTGGAGTTTTCTCTCACAGAGCCTAAATCCCTGTTCCTTGCAGGGACTGTTCCCTGTAATACTTTTTTGGGGTAATCCCAAGGGAAAGCAGGTAGCAGTGCTTGGAAGAAGCCCTGTGCTGTCTGGGTGGAGATGGTGGCCTGACGCAGGCGTCGTTGAGCGCCTTCCCCTTCCTGCGGGTCTGCATGAGAACTCTGCCCACGTTTTGACAGCGAATGCTGCTGAGCAAGCACTGCCGGCACAGCTGTCCCCCAGTAACCTCGCTTTTCCAGGCCTGCCTCTCCAGCAGCATGCCAGTCTGACAGAGAAATGCCAGACTGTGTGGAGGGTTTGACAGATGGCTACAGGGGCTGGGATGAGACCGTATTGCTTTAGTTTTGCCTCTCTGCTCCTCCTCCCACGTGCAACAAGGGATTAAACAGGGTGGTGAACAGCCTTACTCGTTGGCTTTCTGACAGTGCCTGAAATATAGATGAAAAACAGCTTTCTTTTCCCTTTACCCCAGTTTCTGGGGTGGCTGACTCACTGGTGAGGTGTGCCAGGGAGAGCGGCTCTCATCCTTGGCGGGCTGTTCGGTCTCTGCAGGGCTTTCTGTCCTTGGCACCTCTGCTGAGACAGCAAACAAGAGGATCCATTAATGCCAACTGTGGCACATTTAGTGAAGTGGACAGGTGCCCATTGGGAACTGAGCACAGCCCTAGTCCCTGCAGACCGTATGGCTCAGTTTGAGATGTAACTTCATGGCTTCTGCCAAAAAAAGGTAGTTTTGCTGTGGCCAATAGGTGGGTGAAATGACAGGAACAAGATTCTCGGTGAATGAAATGCAGGATTTCATCATGTTTTTTTGTGACTTATTTGCAGTGCAACAAATTAAAGGAAGAAATTGCTAAAATGAGGGAACTTCTGGCTCGTAAAGATACTGAAACGGGAGAAAACATCAGGCAGGCAGCAACCAGCCTGCAGCAGGCTTCCCTGAAACTCTTTGAAATGGCATACAAGAAGGTAGGTTCACGGTCACTTCCATTTTACAGCCCTCAGGTGGGGAGGGGTGAGTCGGGACACCACACATGTAGGTAAGAGCTGTGCTCCGAGGTGGGGCCTGGTCTCAGTGCTGCTCCCTCCAAGTGACACTTGCTGAAGGGACAGCTGTAGAAAGTCGGGTAGAGTTGAAGACCTGAAATCTTGGCCTGAAGTCTAGGTGGCCTGCCTCCCAGGCGGCGTCTTACGTTACTGTACATGGTCACATGGAAAAGCGTTGGAAGCTCTTACTAAGGAGCATCAAGAAGAGCGTGGACAGGGCTTTCCCCTCAGTGTGTAGAGTGCCTAAAGAAGTAAAGTAACGTCTGGACTTACTTTTAAGGATGATTGTAAAACAGGCTTCCTGTTCAGTCTGCCTAAAATTAGGGTAGTAAGGCCATTGGGATTTTCTTCTCAATATCCTTCCCAGGGAAAGGCCCACCCATTTAAGCCCTGGCAGGTCTGTACTTCACCTGTCCAGGGAAGTCTCCTAGGATGGAGGTGGCACGCTCTGCCCAGGTGACCTTGGTGCTAAGCTGTGGCAAGCTGCTTTTCTGATGGCAGACTGGAAATACTCAGTGCTGTGATGTAAGTGTAAGTGTAAAAAATGAAAGTGTAAATAATGGGAAGATAATTTCCTGCCTCTTAGTAGCAGTCATGCAGAGATGAAGATTGTTTCCATTCTGCAGTGGACAATTACCCTTTTGACTGAAGGAAGGGTTTCTTCAACTAGAACTATCCTAAGCAGCTAGCTAGGAAAAAAATGTCTGGGAGAAGCATTTTGTTGTCACTACAACTAATAAGCCAACTCTTTCACAGATGGCCTCAGAACGAGAGGGTTCTGGAAGTCCAGGGGATCAGAAAGAAGAGAAGCAATAAGAAGTCTCTGTCTTGCCTTGACTGGAGTATGAAGAAGAGGTCGATTTTCTTGACGCTTGGGAGAGAAGGGACCTTCCTGAGCAGCAATGGGCAGAATTCAGACTTACTGTGTTTTTGCAGTATTCTATATATAAAATTCTTTAATGTATAAACTTAGTGATGTGTCTGCTAGATAAATTGTCACTTGATGAAAGTTAATTCATGCCAGACAAAGTTAGGAGTTTGGCCCCATGGTATTCAACTGAGGTACCTGGGGACTCGCTGATCACTTATTTCTGATACTTGACACAATGGTGTACTAAATCTGATATCAAAGTTTGGAAACCATGTCACTAAATTAAAGGGTGGATATGGAAGTCCTGCTGGAACTGGGAGGAGAGTAACACCTGTATGGACCCTCCTGGTGGATCTGAGTACTTGGGAGTGGGTACTAAGGCCTGTGAGCAGCAGGGATGAGGCTGCTTACATTGCTGGAGAACATTCAGACCTGCAGCTAGGTTAGTACCCTTGTTCTGAAGGAGGGGGGTTACTTCAAATTCAGCTGTAACATTATTTCTTACAAAAGAGGCTATGTGGAAGTTAAATACTTTGCTTGTCTGAGCCTTCTGCTCCATCCTGTGTCTGTTCTCTGCTTATGGTAAAGCAATTTCCTTGATAATAAAACTGTTACTGGATCCATTCTGGATTTTTTAAAATAAAAGCAGAAAAGTACCCAACATGGAGTTCTTGGTATCCTGGCCTTTGATGGAGAACATGAGCGTGTTAACTGCCCACGAGAGCTCCTGGAGGGGAGCAGTCCGCCAGCTGTAATGGCAGCAGCTTCCTGGAACGTGTGCTTCATCCATGGGCAAAAAGAAGGTATCGTGTCAGGTGAGGGTCCTTCCCTTCCGAGAGTATCGGATGGCTGCTGCACTCAGGAGGTGCCTGAAGCCCCGCTGTGATCTGCGGTAGCAGTGGGTCTTCAGGCGCTCTGTGCTTGGGCTCAGCCTTGTGAAATGGACTGTAGACTCAGAGCAGCCGTTGCCCACGGCTGCTTCTAGCAACCAGATCTTCCAAGGAGGTGCAACCTCCTTGCCGCAATAGATTGCCTATTCTGTTACTCTGTGTGTGTGTAATTGACTGGAAAGAAAATGCAAAGTTTACAGCTGTTTTGTCCTGACAGCTCAGATATTTAGGAGGGAGGAGAGGATTCTTTTTTTTCTGGCACTCTAGACAGTTTCCTAAAATAAGAGAGGCTATTAGGGAAGGCTACAAGTCTTGAGTGTGAACTTTTAAGTTATGGACTGGAAGGGACCAAGACTGCTCTCCCCAGCAGTCCTAGCAAGAAGGACTGGAAGCAGCTTCCACTTTACTCAGCCTAGCCCATTGAAGTGGACAGAGTCAGGGGAAAAGAAACTTTAAAGAAATCTAACCATAAAGTGAGAGGGATCTTGAAGCATTTTGGCCTGGGCATAAAAGAAGGTGAGGCCGGGGCCTGGTGCAGCCATAGGAGGAGGTAAGAGGCAATGCTTTAGGTGCCTGGCCTGCAGCATGGGGGAGGCCGGTGTGCAGGGGGCTCTTCACAGCAATTTGGAGTGTTAAGCTGCCTTACTTCAGGTGGACCGAGGCGTTCGAACCCAAAATTCAGTGCTTTGCTTCCAGCAGGGGAGTCAGTGGGGTCTGGGGACCCTAACTCTGCTGTGGCTGTTTATGGGGAGGGGAGCAGAGCGCGGTGCAGCATGCCTGGCTGGTTGTGTGAGAGTAGGTCTTCCACAAGTGGCCAGGTGACACAAATTGCTTGTACGTGGGTCCAGGTCCTGGTTTCTTGGGGGAGTTTTTTAAGTGGCAGGGCTTTATTTGTTCCAGGCAGGTAATGGCAGGCTGAGGCATACTTAGATTGTGTGACCAGGATGGTTTCCTGGAAGTTTTGAGAAACGTGGCTAAGGACATGTACATTCTCAGCAACTGCTGCTCCCAAGAGCTGTTTGTGCCATCTCGGTGTGCAACTGCCTGTGTCGTAGGTGTGAAGCTATGTGCTTCAGTACGTGGGTCTGGTAATGGCAGGGAGCACTTGGCCATGCAGCTCCTGAGAACAATCTCCTTTATAAAACTTGATTGCACATGACTTCAGTCCTGAATTTCCCTCTGCTGCTGCTCCTGTCAAAAGTGATCCCCTGGATAACAAAAAAGATAAGGAATTCTCTAGCAAAGTGAGTTGGGTATTTCAGGTGCTTGAAAGGAAATGTCCTTAAGTGAAACAGTTTAAAAACCATCTTCTGTGGAAGCTTTTCCTGGTGCCTCCCTGAAACTGCAGCCAGATGTTCCTGCAGCAGAGCCAGGGGCAGCCCAGGACAGCGCTGCTCCTCGCATGCTCTTACCTCTCTTCTGGGCTTGTAGTGCCGGCAGGGCAAAGGCGGTGGATGGGTCACCATCTCGCAGCCTCCAGGGTCCTGAATCATTGATTGAGGTTGGCTTCTACTTCTTCAATGAATTATTTTCCCCGTCACAGTTTAAATACATCTTTCATAGATGTTCTTTATTTTTTAATGCACTGTTCTTAGCTCCTCCTTTATAAGCTAAATTATTGAATTGGGGAGGGAAAAGTGAAGTCAGGTGCTGTGTGTCATGCTGAGAACAGTTTCTTGCTGTGAAAAACTGCCAGGAAGGCAGGAGATGCAGCAACTGGGCTGTTATCTCTTGTCAAAAGGAGCGACTCCTGTCCCGAGGAGTTAACTGCTGCCGTCCCACTGCTGGAAGGTATCTGTCAGCACCGGGAGAAGGGGTGTTTGGGGTTCATTGCCTACGGTCGTTGTCCGTGTAGGCTGATGCTCATCTTAGGAAGCCCGTAGCCCCAGCAGTGCTGCAGCTCTGGACTAAATTGCTGATCTGTGTATGACAGTAATTAGGAAGTTTTCCACATGTTCTTTGGGGGAAGAAGGTGACCGAGTGATGATTGTGCTGCGTGTTTCCACCTGCATGCATCCCGTTGCTGTGTGGGTGGGAGCAGGTCAGTGCAAGGCACAGCCTCCTCGGGCTCTCTAAGTCAAGCTGCCTTAAAATAGTAACATTCAGTAACGTAAACGGGACAGGTGATGGTAGATTCCAGCGTCACAGCTCCTGCCTGACTTTAATAGGGGAGAAAAGGCTGAGATTTCAATCAGGTGCAGGGTATCTCCAGCCTGCAGCAGCTTCTTTTCCTTTCCTAAAAGCGTTTTCCCCCAGCTCAGGACAGCCGCAGTGTGCCTGGTGACAGGGACCTGCTGTGTTGCCTGTACAGGCAGGAGATGCTCGGCTTCCTTGAGGATTGCAGTACCACACAGGAGGAAAGTGAGATGGAGTCTCTCCCCCTTCTCCGCAAGAGAGACTACCAGCGTGCTGTGAAGGCACGGCTCCTTTTTAAAACACCTCTCTAAATAGCACAGCAGCGTATTGAAAAAGTTCTCTCTACATTCAGTGTCTCTGCCCCCGTGGCTGCTCTCGGTTCCCTCCTCGTTCCTGCGGAGCTGTGCCGGCTGTCGGAGACAGGCGCTGCTCGGCATCTGTGTCAGCCAGCCGGCGGGAGAGCTGCGGGGGGAACGTGGCAACGTCTGCCGTGTCGGGAAGGCTGGAGCAGAAAGTGCCACGGCAAAGTGGGTGCATCGGGCTGGGAGGTGGTAACTGGGGTGCTCAGAGGGTGCTTTTTGGAGTAGAGTCCTTGGATTGAATTGGAAGAGCAGGATTGCCAGGGAAGTGGGGGGTAAGTTGTGGTCCACCTGCCCATCTGTGGTCACTCTCCCTGTCATATCAGGCACAGAAACTTCCATCTCAGCAGATCATCTCCTAAAGTCAGGCCTAATCCTCTGTCTTACTGTTCCGAGGAGGATTATAAAGAGCTGTGTGGGACCAGATGCACACGGAAAAAAATACCTGTAAGAGTTGAAATGGAAACTTGCTCAGCCCCAAAAGAGAAACAGGACTTTAAATCCAACCAGGTAGTTCAGAAATTCACGTCGTCTCCCCAGCATGACCCTATCGATAGAAAAACCCGGCTTCAGGCTGAGTCCCAGACCAGTCTCTGCTCAGGTGATGATGCTTCCCAGCTGTGCCCTGTGCCCAGCTCCTGGCGGGGGCTTCAGTGCTGCCTTGCCGGGGGGTCCCGCGCTGGGTTGGGGAGCAGAGGGGCAGTGCAGGAGGGAGAGGAGGCTGCAGCAGGCACGGGCTATGGCAGCGCTTGCTGTCCTGGGAGCACAATTGCACCACAGCCTGGCACAGTACAGCACGGAGGCCAGGGCAGGGGTGGTGACCAGACTGCTGTCAAATGCTGGAGCTGGTACATCCCAGGGAGGCAGACTGGGGCTGGAGAGACACCATGGCCACGAACCCCCTCAGCATCCAGCTAGTGGTGCCTGCTCAGCATCATCAGGAGAGCATCACGGCAAAGGGGGCAGCACGGAAGCAGCCTCCCGCATACCACTTGATAAAAGAAGCAGGTAAATGGCTTCAGTGTCATTTCATCACTGCGTTTCCAGCTGGTCCCATTTTGGGCTCTCCCAGAGGCAGAACCGGCAGGCGCTGCCTGGGCCGTGGCACTCCCAAACCCACTGCTTGGCATCTTCGTGGCAGAAAAGGCAGGTTGTAGGTTTGCAAGCCTGGACCCTGGGGCTGTGGATACATTTAGACGCAGTTCTTGGATGTGTGCTCAGACACGCAGAGGTGGGTCATCTCCTCACAGCCCCAATGTCCCCATGAGCAGTGGCACAAGGGTGGGCTTGCCAGCTGGTCACTGTGATGTGCTCTCCGAGAGCCAGGGACTGCCAGGTCAAACCACCTCAAATAATGCATTAATAGAAGAAGCCCCCCAGCCCACAGGCACTGCAGGGGCCCCCCTGCCCCGGGAGCCACTGCCATCCTGGGGATGGGCTGGCGTGAGCCCCTCACTCTGTAACCCAGAGGGGGGGTTCTGCAGAAGGATGCCCCCGGTTACGCAGGGCTGCAGGGCCAGGCTGCGGCCATACCGTGGGACAGGGAGGCACCCGGGGACACCAGGCAGCCCCGTGCTTATCTTCTCCGTGCAGGACAGGGCGGCAGGGGCACAATTCCCCC
>NW_009620326.1:26151-26387 GCF_000690535.1 Cariama cristata
TGGTCGGAGCCCTCTGTGGGCATCGCGTCACTCGTGCCCTCAGCTGCTGCCGCAGCGATAAGGACAGGAGAAAGGTGACATTTCCAGGGAAAGGAGAACCACGAGATAACCCTGTGGTTCCATAAAACATCTCCATGTTCCCCCACCTCCTTTCCTCATGCCTCTTGCCCTGCTTGGCTTCCTCTGACTGTTGATGACCACAGGCCAGGAGGGACCAGGCGTTTCCAAAACGCGGG
>NW_009620327.1:0-335 GCF_000690535.1 Cariama cristata
CTCCAGGGGGTATAGCGTCAGGGGGCTGGAGTGGAGGTACTGAGGGTGGCCGGGAGGGATGGGCTGTGGTGGGGACAGCGTGGCTGGGAGGGGCCGGGAGGGGCCAGGGGATCAGAGGAAGGGGCTCTTTCCTGAAATCTCCCAGCAAATTTCCTTGCAAACCAGCACTGGAGTATGAGCGTTAAAGAAACTCGCTCCCTTGTCCTGGGCCCTTCCTCCCCCCAAGGACCTGCAGCGTTCTGGTGGACTTTGTCCCGTAGAGGTGACATCTGTGCTGGCAGCCCCGGGCAGGGGGTCCCCCAGGATTTGGATCACTCCCTGGGTGTGGCTGGGGG
>NW_009620327.1:448-8876 GCF_000690535.1 Cariama cristata
TGCCAGCCGGGGGCAGCCCGGCAGAGTCGATGCAGAGGGTGCCCTTCCTCAACGGGTTGGGTGTGGCGAGCTTCTCTAGGAGCAAAAGTCTAAACTGTACCGGAGCTTCCCTGTAGGTTTGGCTGAACTGGTGCTGTGCTGGGCGCTGGCAGGGGTGGAAGGGGCTTCCCTCTGCCTCTGCCTTGCCGTGCTGGCTGGCTCGGCCCTTCCGCCCACCTCAATGCTCTTTCTCTTTGTAGTGTTAAAGAAACGCCTCGTGAAGCTTGTTGTCAACTTTCTTTTCTACTTCCGGACAGATGAAGCAGAGGTATGGAATCTGCTTTTTGTTGTCGTTTGTTTTCCTCCCTCTCTCTTCTTCTGTGAATTGATTGCATGGGCTTTGTAAAACGGTACGGTAACAGGCTGCCAGAGCCAGGACAGAGCGCCCACGTTTCCTCTTCCATCAGCTCAGCAAAAGCTGGGCGGGAGAAGCAGCACTGCCATCTGACCCCACCCAGGTGCTTCTCCGGGGAGCTTGGGACGAATCTTTTAAACATAACCATTGCCCCACAACTGCAAAAGGTGGAGTCTGTAATGTTTGTTTATAGGACTGTGCCTTATCGTGCCAAACTGTGAGGGGAAGCTCATATTTTGCTCTCCCTGGAAAAGAATTAGCGTGGTTTCTTTTTTTTATGCCAGGAATTTTACATGCGTACAAGGCTCCCTGTTACTGGGAATCTTTTGTGGCCGTACCCTGTCGATATTGTTAATTTGGGCATGCAGAATCCCTGCTTGGGTCTAGAATAAAGAAATGAGGGATGGGACCTTCAAGTTCTGTTTCTGGCTTTGCCACTGCTGAGATCTGGTGATCTTTAATGAATCCCTTGATAACTGTGCCTAAAAATTCTTTTGTTGGAAAATGAACATGAAAGCAATCTTAATAATATGTGTGAAGAAAGGTGCTGTGTGTGAGCTGGTGCTAGAAACAAAGGAACTGGAAAGCTTTTAGTGACATTTTTAGACTTAATCCATCATAAATATTTCACCCTGATAATGGCTGAGCTCCTGTTTTCAGAAATACCCTTTTCTCCTTTCTGCCAAAGTGCAGTTGATAATTGCTGCTTCGCTGGAGCTGCAGTCGCAGTTCTGTGGGTGAGGCCGAGACACTGAGCAGTCGCTCTGGCACGTGCCTCTGTAAGGACTCAGCTGTGGCTCCTGCGCTGGCGTAGGACGAGGCTCTGAGGACATGGCACATCTTCTTCGCTGCCACCTGGGGCTGCTTTGCTCTCTTCATTTCTGGTGGTTATTGTAAGCACTTGTGTGTGTTCTGCTGGAGGGGTGGGGATGTTCTTGAACAGATCAAAAATAGTTAAGGTGGAGGGTGCTAATGTAAAGCCGTTGTGCTAGAAATACATAGTAAACCAGGTTTTTCAGTATCTTCCCTGCTGCTTTATTTGCCTCTCGCATTTTGTTTAGCTTGGACAAAAGAATTCACTTGTGGGTTGCTTTTATTTATGCCTTCTATCACCCTTTGGTTCTTGTGTCCTTGCTCAGTGTGCATGGCTAGGAGATAGTACCTACCGTTTGTCTCTTTATCCTGAGCTGTTCTAGTTCATCAACACACTGTTCTTAACCTCTTGCAAGGCTTCAGGGCTGCCCTTACGAAGCACAATGTGGGTTGTTCTGTGTGTCATGTTAAATATTTCGTCTTCATTTGATTTACTGAGCAAGGAAGTAAACTTCTTCGTTGTCTTCGCATCACGGAAACAACTGCTAAAGCCCAGGCTGACTCTGAGCAAGTAGAAATGTTTAACACCTAATTAATGCGTGCAAAGTGTTACAGGTAAGACTAACACAATGCAGCATGTCAGTGGACACAAAAAGGTCGATTAAAAGAACATGGAACATTCATGCAATTAGACTGAATTACTTCAAAAGTAGCACCAGGTTATGAAACTTGCTTAAAAGGCACTAGGCAAACTCTGCAGTCTCAGACCACTGTCACACTGGTGAACAACGTGGGTTAAACCTTCTCTCTGGGTCTTTTCCAGCCCATCGGAGCTCTGCTGCTGGAGCACTGCAGAATCACCAAAGAGGAGGAGAACGTCTTCTCAATCAGTGAGTTCTGCGTATGCACTCCCTTTGCGTTTCCCTTATGGCAAATAGTGCTACAGAAAAGGAAACATTTTGCTTCTGAGTTCCTGCTCTTCCCTCTGTTTTTTCTGGTAACAGTGAGGTTGGAGCTCAGCCCTTCTCCTCCTCAACTGCCAGTTGTTCCTCTGGTGTTGCCGTGCTCCATCCCGAGGACAGCGGTATTTCATTGCTGGCTGAAACACTCTGTGTGATTTGCACAGCTGCCTGTGAGGAGAGAAGCAGTAACAACAGACAGACCACGGCTTAGTCCCTGTGGAAATCCCTCGCTAGGAGGGTTTGGTATTGACAGATTGCTGCTTCTGTGCTATTGCATTTTATCAAAAAAAAAAAAGTGAGCTTCAGATAAACCATCTGTCAGGCTAATCTAGGACAGTCCTCCCGCCACGCTGTGTGTCCTTGTGTTGATAGCCATGGCTCCAGCTGGCTCGTGGTGTGTCGTCCTTTGTAAGCAGCCTTTCATCCAACAACTAATCATTGTGCGAGAGGTATGTGGCAAAAATAACAGGATGTTTCTCCAAGGCCGTCCCCATATCTTTTGGCCTGGTTGTCGGGCACAGCTGCTTTTCTGTGCAGAGCTTTGTCTCCTCTTTGAGCTGGGAGAGGTGGTGTTCCCGCTGTCTCCAAAGGACCCTCAAACAGCCTGAACAGACCCCTCTCTCCAAGCACTACGCTCTGAATTTCCGGGGCTTTAGGACTGTCAGGAGCTCTGGTGAGTGAGGATTCCTGAGAAAAGTGTTAAAACCAATGGCAGTTGGTGTCAGGTTGTGTCCCCACACGACAGCCCTGAGGGGTTTTGATGCAGTCTGACCCAGTTATTTCTCAGCAGCGGCCTAGATCTCTGTGGACTGTGTACTAAAGAGCAGAGCTCTGGGGACAATGTAATTAATTAGATGTCCTGATTCTGTCTTGGTAAAGAACTGGAGTTGCATGGAGACTTGCTTTCCACTGTGCACAGTACCAAATTCCCAAAAGCCTCGAGCAAAGACAGGTCAGTGCCTTCTCTGTGTGCAATTTAACTCCTCTGCTTATATCAAAATCACTCCCTCAGGGCCGTTTTCCACTTTGATTACTGAATCTCTGGTGACTGTTTGCAAGGAGGCTCTGGGAGTTTCAGTCCTGAATCTGGCCATGTTGGTCCAGTTCAGTTCCAAGCTGTTGCTCTCAGTTTGAGAAGTTGCTCTTTCCTCTCCGAAGTCTTTGGCTGCTATAAGCTGACAGACGCTGTAGGCAGCTGCTCCAGGCCAGGTGGGAGCCCTCCAGGGTAAGGGAGAGAGAACAGAGGCTGGGGTTACCAGCTTGTTCACAGATCATCTTAGTTGAACAGAGATGCTAATTGTGGCCTGGCAAAGTCTGGCTGTCGCTGGGGAGGGAGACAGTGGAGCGCAGGCAGCTCTACCAGGATCTTCCTTAAGCCTTTTCCTTATCCCTGGCAGGTTTCGTTGAGGAGCCAGAGAGGAAATACTGCTTCGAATGTGACAGTGAAGAGCAGTGTCAGGAGTGGATTGAGGCACTGAAGCGAGCCAGGTAGGCTGAGTCACTAGTGTGAGGTCTGCGTCGTGTGCTCTGGGCTGTTTATTTTCTGGGATTGGCTTGTGGTGAACCCAGAGAGGAAAGCGGTTGTCTCCTCCCAAGCAAGCTTCCCTTCAGCTCTAAATAGCATCTGAAACTTCTCCACATCCTTTTCTGCTCAGCCTGCCGCATGGTCTGTTCCTGTCTTACAGCTATGAGTTCATGAGGAGGAGCTTGATTTTCTACCGGAACGAGATCCAGAAAATGACAGGGAAGGTGAGTCCCTTGAAGTCACCTTGTCAGGTGCTACCAGTGGGTTTGGCCTGCAGCAGGGGCTGCTGATCTTGGGTGTTGCTGCCAACCGTCCTGCACAAGGCTGTTTGCTGCCACGTGTATGAAGGAGATCCCATAATGAGCCAGTTCCTGAGATATGGTCGCAACAGGCAGACCCGAGAGTCTTTCTCTGCCAAGCAGCCTGCGTTGTTGTGCTCAGCTCCAACCCTTGTACGCGCACTCTTCCAATGGCAGAGTGGCCCGAGGTTTGTGCCTGGACAGATCTGGCCTGAGCTAGCCCAGAATCCCACCTATTCTCTGGCAAAATTCACAGGCAGCCCTGGCAAAATCAGAGTGTACATGGGTTGAGATGCTGCCAGGCTTCTCTGAGTGCCCTTGCTCGAGGTGACAGAGGTGGCTGCAGCTCACCTGTGTGCTCCTGTGCCCACGTGGACTGAACACAGCCCAGGAACCTTGGTTATCCAAGGGCTGGCTGACTTTCTGCACCAGAAACAGCAGCCAGGGGCTGGACGGGGGTAAATCCAGCACACAACTGGAATTGGTGCCCAGCCCAGCCCGGGACTGGACTTCAGGCTGGTTGAGGGATGGTCCTGCTGGCCTCCCCCCTTGTCTGCATCTCACTGGTGCCTTCCCTATGCCTTTGCTGCAGGACCCCCTGGAGCAGTATGGGATCTCCGAGGAAGCTCGCTTCCAGCTGGGAACACACAAGCAATAATCCCCTCGCCTGGGCTGAACTGGCTTCTGGCCCCAGGCTCACCCCGGAGGGTCACCCCCAAGCCCCTGTCACCCCGGGAAGAACAGCAGCAGTTCCCTACAGCGGTGACCAAGTGACTTTTTAATTTATTAGCCAAATAATTTTGTATGATTTTTTTTTTAAAGAGAATTGCACATTCCCAGTTGCCCCAGCTGTGGAAGCAGCCAGTCCTAACGGCTGCCTGCAGACTGTGCCCTGGAGCTGGGCGGTGGCTGCTCTGACACCGCACTGCTGTGAACCCCCCTGGCTCCAAGGGAGAGCAGAGGAGGCAGGGACTGAACAGAGCTCCCAGCACCTGCTGTCCTCCAGCACGGGCTTGCAGCCCTCTGGCCTGGAGCTTCTGGGGCAGGCCCTCAGCCAGCTTTAGCCCTCCTCTTCCTCCCTGTCCCTCTCCTGCAGGGAGCTACTTGGCTTTTCTGGCTCAGCATCTTCCTGCAGACTCCAAAGGAGCCATCGAGGGTTGTTCATCCCCTTGCTGTAAGAGGATGCTCCAACTGATTGTGTGTCTGTGCTTGCAGGGTTAACCCTGTCGTGCCTCCTCCTGTTCATTGCAGAGCCATTTTGGTTGCCAAGACCTGGTGGCAGAGCCTGATGGCCTTGCTGTTGAGCAAGGAGGAGCGGGAAGTCTTCTGTTAAGAGGGAGAGAGCTCAACCATAGCCACAGCTGACAGGGAGGGGGCATCCACTCCCCTGTGTCAGGGCAGCCGCGTCTGTGCAGCCACTAGCACCTGCCTTTTGGCATTGTTTTCTTCTTTTCCCTTCTCTGGGCAGGTAGTACGAATTCCTAGAGGCTTGATGAAGCTCACAGTACAGACCCTTAGAGCACTCTCACAAATGCATTAGAGAACAAAGCTGCAAAGCACAAGGGAGCGGAGAAAAGGGCTGAGAGCTGTGTGGTGATCCTGCCTCCCTCTGCAATGCTGTGGGCTGGGCTAAGCGGTGCAGTTCTTCAGCTTCCCAGGGAGGAGAGCCAGATGGAGAGGTTTGTAAAGACAGGAACTGCTCCACTTTGGCTGGATGTGTGAGCTTCAGGGCATGCAGCAGTTAAGCCTAGGGAGCGTGTGACAGCCGGGCATTCACACTTCATTCCCTGAGCCAATGCTGCAGCTTTTCTCTCTTTTGTGAGCATCCAAAGGGAAAGACGAGAAAACTCTACCAAGGTCACAGTGAGCTGCCAGGGAACAGGGGCTGCCTTCCCTGGGGCTCCTGTAATGAAGAGAGAAGCGTTAAGGAACGTCTCTGGTGGAGGCTCTGCACCTCCAGCCATGGCTCTGGCTGCAGGAAGGAAAACTGTCCAGAGATGATGGAGGGGAAGCCACTGCCCACACCTGCACCCAGGGCTGCAGGAGACCCAGTTTCCTGACTCCCAGAGCAGCAGAGGATACAGCTGGCTGCAGCAGCTCCCCTGGAACTAGACCAGGAAAACCTCCAGGAAAGGCCCCAGGTAACACTGTCAGACAGTCGATGACCGAAGGAACTCAACTCCCTGCTCAGGCAGGTAAAGACAGCACTGGGGCTTGGCCTGAGCTTTGGGGGTTTGCAGCGCTGGGCTTTGTGCCACCTGGCTTGCAGGAAGGCTGCTCTGCAGGTAACCAGGACGTGGTAAGCGAGGTGGGGTAGAGCAGCCTCTGCTGTGATCTGGGCTTGAAGGGAACTTTTGGGTCTCTTCCTCTTTGGCTGGGAATTAGTGCCGAAACAAGAGCCCATATTGCAAGCTTTAGTGGCCTGGCCTTCTCTCTTTACCTCATGCTGCTGGGTACCAGGAGAGTGGCAGATGTCACTGATGCTTTATTTTTAACCTCGAAGCCAAGATTTTTCCTTTCCCTCCCCAGATACCCCTGTTCCCTTCAATCGTTCCAGGTGCTTGCTCCAGAAATTACCAAAATAAGCAGAGGGGCAGCTGTCCTGCATAATAAGTCGAGGGCATGACAGGGTGGAAGCAGAAGACAGGGCAGCTCTGAAGACAGATGGCAACTCTAGTGGAAGCAGCGATGGGGGATTAAAAGCAGGAACATAGGAGAGCTTGTGCTTTAGGGAATTAGTGTCCTCAGATGACTTTAAAGTGCGTTTTAATCCTCACAAGCCTACTCTGCTTTACCTCAGTGCAGGGGCATGTTCCTGACATGCTGGTAGGGTACGCAGCAGCTTTACTTACTGTGAAAAAGAGATTAGTCTGTCTGGTTGCTCGAGAGAGGACGGATGGACGAACGCGCTGCAGGCTCGGCAGCTGGATACTGCAGCCGCTCTTTCCTCATGCGTAGCGTGGGCTGAGCAGAGCAGACGTGGGCTCCCCCACCGCAGGTATCGCAGCTCTCCGGCTTCGCCGTTGGCTTCCCACAGCTCCTGCCAGCCAGATTCAGAGGCAGAACGTCCACGTCCAAACTCAGCTCCCCAAGGTTCAGCCTTAGTGAATCCAACAGGCAAAGTCAACCCATATATAAACAAAACCCTGGGAATTCTGCCAACGTTCAATCATTTCTAGCAAAATTGTAGTGCTGCAGCGAGGCTCGCTGTTTCTGCCAGCCACCTTCAGTAGCGAACAGTTCTCAACCCTGTGCCTTCCAGGACTATCTCTAGCGTCCTCTCTTTACACCCCTTTCAGAAGGTAGAGCTGACACCATCTTCACTGTACGTAAAACGGGCATTTTATTTAGATGTTATGGGGAACGGTTGGGTGAGCGAGAGATAATCCCAATGCTTATTTAAGAGGCAACAATGACATTTCTTAACTGAATGTAAGACAAATGCTGTGAAGAGTTACACAGGCCAGCGGCAGGCCCAGTAACTAACTTAGATTAACGTCTAGAATAGTGCTAGGACACTGGGTTAGGTTTCAGGCGTAAGGGAAGATGGTACTTCTAGACACTTTGAGATCTGCATCAACTGCTGGTGATTTCCAGACAATGATTCTTTTTTTCATACTCTGGTCACTCTGCTTTTTGTATTTCAGTGGCCTGTTCCAGTGAGCGCTGCGTACAGGCTCCCTGAAAGTGTACTGAAGCCATTTATCTGTTGTACGTTGAACATTTCCAATAAAAACTTGTTTTAATCTTTGTGGCAGTCAGAGCTGTTCTAAGACACCAAAACCTTTGCTGGGGGGTGGTGGCTGTAGCAAGCTCAGGTCCACCCCGAGGGACCGGGTGTCTCACCCCCCGGCCAGCAGCTCCGCGCCTCGGCACCCCGCTGGAGGAGGTGTCGGAGCGGGGATCGCTGATGTAGGGGCAGCGCCTTCAGTCCCGTGAGGAGGAGCGGTGAGGTAGTGGGAGGTGAGGCACCTGCTCAGGAGCCTGCTTCGGAGAGCTCCACAAGGATTTTGAGAGGCTTTTTGCTAACGGAGCCAAGTACTTGGCAGTAGCTTGAGTGACAAACACATTTAGGAAGATGAGCTGGGTCAGGCTGCCGCTGCTGCAACTTGTTTCCAACACCTAAAAACCTACCTAGATCCACGAGCTGTGCAAGCACTCGGTGAGGAAGGGCCTTCATCTCATTTTCAGAATCCTACGGCAAATTAGCTTAGAAAGTGTAACGGCCATCACTTACAAAGTTTAAATACGTCGCCTGGCTGGTTTCAGTTTTATTATTGTAACGTCACTAGTATGCTAAACCCCAAGAGCTTAACTGTCCTCAGCTTTGCCAGAGCTAAATGCGCTGCCTAATTCAGGACGCGGGGGAGAGAAGCAGGGACCCGGAACATCTTTCCTTGGCGGACGCCGAGAGGCGTCTGCTGCCGCCCACTAT